>NC_040878.1:91868046-91925988 GCF_003676215.2 Rhopalosiphum maidis | reverse complement strand
GGGTTATTCTTTATAAATTCAATATGTTAATTATACGATTTTAAATTAAACTAAACTAAGATAAATTAGCCCAAATAATAAAATGTATGGTATACGTTTATTTTTATAATAATATTATGAACACTATATTATTATTTATTCATTGAACATTATAATTTATTTAATATTTAAAAAAGATCAAACGTTTTTAACTATATTTTAATTATTTTAAATGTTACAAACAATTAGTATAAATTAAAATACAGCACTTCAAAATTTGAATTTGTAATTCAAAATATTAAATTAAATACAATAATGTTATAATATACATTGTATTTTGTACATAAGTAATACTTATCTAATTTTTAAAAATTATTAATACTTACATTTTCAGTTCAGTGACTATTACTAAATACAAAAAGTGATGTATGTCAATACATTTTCCGTATACCAGCTACAATTTAAATATTTCTGATTGTCTTATATTATACGTTATTTACTCAATATTTTTTATACAAACATATTATGTGTTCAAAAGAGTCAATTATACATTAAACATTTAAATGTAAACAATACAAATTATTAAATATTTCCATAATAATTTTAAGCACGCAAACATTTTTTTTTTTTTTTTATTAATACAATAAATATTTATTTTGGGACAAACTATTTTGTTACGTTATTATTATTATTATATCCATACATGCAATAAGTATAATGTCCTTTCATAACATTTATGCTATTTCGAATTTCTAAAAAACAAAAATACATAACTTAAAAAATCAAAAGACAAAAGTCCCTATTTTAATAAAATATTAAAATCACCAATGTATTATATTGCCAGTATGTAACGCCGTGTTACACTTTAACAGTAATGTAAAATATTACTATATTATTTTACAACAAAATATATTACTATGATAAATTATTTAATCATAACAATATTAATAATGCTTTTAAATTATTATTACAATTTTGAGTTATTTTTTATATTTTGTTTTACTGTTTGATTGCAACTTACGCGGAGTACAGCTTGCACGGAGCATGATTGTGAGTATTATTAAGTTGATTTTCATTAAAATAATTAAACGCATCACTAAAAAAAGTAATCTGCTTTAAGATTCATTTATGAAATACTTTTTTATAATAATCAATGGGTAAATTACTAACTGCGAGTTAGTCGTAATGAAATATTTTCAGCGTCGTATTGACTCAATTTTATAATTCTAAGTAGAACAGGTACTATTTGTTTTCACTTTAAGTTTTTCCACGGAAAGCTCTTTAAATTTAGTTTTAAAAAGGTCAAAAAGTTTTTGCAAAACCTTCATGACTTGTAAACTGAATACATACTATGATACTTTAAAAAAAGGTATTTTACTGAATTTCCTGGTATTTTTTTTTTTATAAAATGGAAAGAAAAAAATATCTATACAACTCTAGGGAAATGAGAGCTACAAGTGGCAAATTAACAAAAACCTAGGTAATCACTTTTCAGTTAGCCCAGTTCCACACACAATCATTAAATATAGTTAAATTAAAAATAATAATAAAAAAAAGAGCAATTTATTTTTCATAAATATTTATTTTTTATAATAATAATATTTTAATCTATATAAATATATTTATCTATATTTACTTTGTTCTTAAATAAATTCCAATATAAAAATGATAAAATTATGTCCTTGATGATTTCTAACTAATAATACCTACATCTATGTAATATAATATACAATTTATAATTTTTAATTTTTTTTTTCAGCTTATATATCAGTTGTTTTTAACTGTTATATAATTTTTTTTATCGTTTTTATCATATTAATATATAATAAAGAAGTATAAAACCATAAATTACTTAATACTTAAAATTTTATATCCACATTAATTGTTTCTTTAGTTAAAATTTGAAGACTTTTTTAGTTGTAAAAGTAAAATATGTATTATAATACAATATATATATATATATATATATAAGTAGAAGTAGTAATACTGTATATTTTTAAGTATTGTAAGTATAAAAAGCATTGTTTTATTTTGATAAAATAGACTACCTAATCTAAATTCTTCTAATCATCGCCAATGCACTTTTTTACAAACAAAAAAAAATCACCGCAAGCTCTCCATATCTCTTCTAACAAACTCTGTTGTTATTAATAATCAGTGAATGTCTAAAAAAATTTAAATATCTATTTATATCAAACCTTATTTTTAAGTTCATTATTTTAAGTAGTGTCAATGAATGTTCTCTTCTTTCACGTCGTCACGTTCAGTTAAATTTTATCATATTTATTTATTGTATTTTTTTTTTTTTTTTTGGTATATAGATTATAAATTTGACCTTACCCTAAATAAAAAATAAAATTACTTTATAAAATTAAATTGAAAATACTCAGGTAGTTTTTATAATTTATTTTTCTAATATAAATATGACAGTTTACTTATAAGCTAAATAATTTAAAAATAAATATTAGATTTTTTTTTATTATTTTAAAATTGTTTAAATAAAATTAAAACAGTATAATCGATAAGAAATATGTATATGTATTATGTAGGTATGTTTATTTTTAGTTTTTACTTATAAATATAACAATAAATGTGAAGTAATATTGCATTCTTAAGTTTGTAAAATAAGTTGTCATCGTATCACATTATTAATTAAAAAGTTGACAATACAAATTCAGGATATTATTGTCATGTTGGTTAATGCGACGTAACATATTAAATATATTTCATCACCGTTTAGGTTTTATTATGCTAAAATTAAGCATTATACGATAAAGCAGAGTACTTACAAATTACATAAACTATAATGATAAAACTGTGTAGGTACTTAATTAATTACGCCGTTAAATTATCAAAAACGTAAACAAAGCATATTATATGTTATTAAAAAAATATGGAATTTTGTTGAATTATAAATAGTATTTTTCCTCTTCTAAATTGTATTATTATTGAATAGTTATAACAGTAACATTCATTTTGATCAAATCTTAAATATGTATAGTAAATAAACTTAAAATAATGTTTAAAATACTACGTTTATGTAAGTCAGTTTGTATGTGACGTTTAAGTCAAAAAGGTTTTGTGAAAAAGTTTAAACATTAATTTTATATCTTGAGGAATTGGGAAATCTAGAATGTAATGAAATTACAAACACCTAATAACCGCAGTCCATAAACCACCATAGTACTGTGTAACGGACCTCGAAGAATTCGATAACAAAACACAATGTTTAGCCCAGCGGGCTTCCGAGTTATTTACGGGTATAAACGTTAAGTTGCCTTTAATAATAGTTTTCCCCGGTCAAAGATCATTTTTCACACCAAATGGAATTCAATTTAAATTGACAATTATATGTTTTTCTACGTTTTATATAATATATTACATATACAATATAGTAGTATACTGTACTTTAAATTATATTTTATATTATATACCCTATTCCTACGAATGAATGTGTGATAAATCGTATAAATACCTAACATTAGAATTTTCCTAGAATCACTGCCACCAATGTATGAATTTAAATTCAATTTATTATTTTAATGGTATTCAGGGTATTTAGATAAAATTCAAAATCATATCATTTACATTGGTACGCGTTACTTTTTAAAATATTTTGATAAGTTTACTTTATAAGTTAAAACTCACAAAACTAATAGGTTTTAATGTAGGTAATTCAACTAAAAATTATCATAATAATATTATTAATTTCATACTTTTACGTGTTGGCAATGATTACAATTCAGCTTGCGTCTTTATTACATAATTAACATAGGTGTTACCTTAAACTCTCGAGAATAATTAAAAACAATTTAATTTTATGTGTGACAACATTTTATTTTTGAATAGTTATTACTAGTAGGTAGATGCTATTTATTAAGAAAAAAAAATTTGTTTATTTATGTTCATCGTTAATTAATACATAATGTATAGACTTCCTAAAAATTAGTAAACAATTAAAAGCTTTATATATAGCTTAATATTAACTTTTATTATCTGTTCTTTTTGAGTGAAATTTACATTTATCCAATATGGATCTAAAATATTCCAGTCTAAATTTATTAACTCTTTGAGCAGAGTTTACAATCCTAAAATAGCCTATTGATTTAATTAGTATTTATAATTATAAAATTGTTGAAATTACAATTATAAAACAAATATCTATTCAAGATAGAAATAATACTGTAATACCAAGCGATAAGCATTTTAAATAATTTTAACTAATAAATACATTAAACGTAATGTGTTGAACTTATTTACATGTTGATTCTCATAAAAATGATTTAGTTTGTGTTGTGTCATTTATAAATCAAATAAATAAATACAAACAATAAACTCGCAATCACAGATTTTAGACAGTTCAAAATAAACTACTTTTCACTAGAAACAAATCACGTGCACCTACGCGTTCAAAAGGTAAATCACTATGCATCCAATAAATCTTTTCGGTACCAATGTAGGTTATGTTTTATCGTACATCAGATATAAATCACAATTTTTATACTAAAAGCAGGCATACATGTTTTAGAACTACTAACGGGTCAAATACTTAAATATTATTAAAAAATATATATAGTCAATGTACATTTAAAATTTAAATAATCATGTTTGGTAATGCGTACAATATTATAATATTTTAATTATTATTTAAATATAATATATATATATATATATATATTGTTTCATAGATTTTTGTTTTAAATTTCTAATATAAAATTTAGTGAATTAAATATAAGTTTAAAGATTGATATAAATATTTAACAGTCTTTCCAAAAGAAATTTAAAAATGTATTACCTTAGTATTAATTGCAAGTTGAAGGGCTTTTTAATTTATTCATATTAATATTATTTTTTAACGGAAAACCAGGAAAACCAATTCTGCTGTTCAGTACAGCTTACTAAATTTGTGTGTGTGTGTGTATGTGTGTATGATTTACGTGTAGTAAATTTATGGCAGAATATCGTGTAAATACTAAAACGAGTGATGTTTTACGATTTTTAAGGGTGGTAGCATGCCGAACACGAGCAGCAGCGTACCATACTTGCTTAGCTCCAGTATGAACAGCATCCGGTCCAGGAGGCAAAGTACGTGTTCACAAAATTCTAGTACTGGCATTCTGCAGCAACTTGGTTCCGGTGTAGTGAAACAGTTATCAACTTTGCAAAATCCGGTAAGCATATCATCATATATGCTAGTATTATAGTGGTGTTACCGTTGATATACTTAAAATATTATTATATAAATCTAGTATAAGTTATCGAAATGAAAACAGTATTAGTAATTTTAACATAACATTAAAATACGCTCTGATAGGCCGTAGCGCGATATGTTCATATTAAATTAATTATTGGGTAAAACATGTTATAACGTATTATATCTACCACGTCCTTAATAAGTCATTTGGAAACCAAACGATCTTCTTACTATTATTTTATACTCGGCTTTATATAAAAGCTATAGATTTGTATGTACTAGTGTAGTAGTGTACTCTTATTGACTATATATAATCAATGGTACTACTATAGTTACCTACTATTTATCTATAAAGGTTAAATTATACCATCTGCTTTAGATATTTACAACGAATTAGATATATAACTAGATAAGTTTATTATAAATAATATATTTTGATAAAGACATTATTTGAATATTTTAAAATTCGGTGGCTGAAAAATACATAATATTATGTAATTATGTATTTATTATGATTTCTGTTTACATCACGATTATATAATATAATATAACTTGATTTAAATTCAAAATGTATTTATATATTGTGTTATTCGATTAACTTTATGATTATTATTGTTTTAATGATATTTTCCGTTCGAAATTCGCACAGTGCCCGTGTCCAATCTAAATATAATTATATAATGTAATATTTATGCGACATGCAACTCGGTTTAATAGGAAAATTGTGTGACTTGTTCCAAAATAGGAAGTAACCCTATCCATTGAATAAGTACCTATCTATTGTTAATATATTATTCTTTAAAAAATGTATATTATGTATCTGTGCCTGCGCGTAAATAAATGAAATGTATGATTAATATTTAGTACCTAGGCAGTATGCTGGGTATTATATTTGTCCGCACTATAATTGTCGTCTATTATTAACTTTGGTACAATTTGGATTTCTTTGGTTTGATCTTCAAATCAACAATTAGATATTATTTATTAATACGGTATGTCGGTATTAATATTTAAAAATTTCAATTCATTTATTGAACCAGTCAGATTCAAAAACTGAATAATTCACAATATTATTAGTTTTTACTATTTATTTATAATATCCTATAATATACTATTAAGATTTACGTTAAACTGTGTTAATAATTATTAATTTACTGTTTTATTATTATTATTATTACAGTATCAACTATTCAGTGGCAACAAGTGAACAGTCGTACTCCGCTGACCAATACCACTGTTATAACTACACAATAATATTACCTATTGCTTGAATTTTACTGAACGGTCCGACGTCCCGTTAAAGTCTATATTTTATGTACATCTATTTTGTCAAATACGAAACTATAAAAGCAAATATTTTACATCTACCAACAACACAATATTATGAGCAATAAAGCCAGAAATCGTCAACAATTATTATAACTACTTTATCAATGTCGTAATTTTTAAGTTTCATTATTTTATACATAATTTATTCTTGTTCATTAAGTGTGACTTGTTTGTTCTTATTTTTTTCGGTTTCTTCGACGAACCGTATACAGGTTTGTTATATTATATTGTATATATTATACAGTGTGTTCAAGCTAAGGGTTACTACCTTAGATATTTTAGCTGGATGTCATGGTACACATTTAGATAAAGACAATTTCAAATTTTTAAACATCTTGGTACACGCATTCGCAATACATTTTACCTATTTATTTAACTTGACCTATTTATTTTTAATTATATCTAATATAATTAAAAAAATTAAATACCTTCAGTCAATTTTTAATGTAGATCAATGCCTAGTTGTTATAAAAAAAAAACAAGACTGCCTAAATATGGTTTCAAAACTAGAAGGTTTTATTTATAAAAATAAATTTTATTGCGCATGTGCGTTTTAGAAGAGTTAAAAATTTGAAATATTTCTATGAGTATCTATTAGTTTTTGTACTTTTTTAGCAAAGTACCAATTAAATTCAACGTTATTATAGAAATATCCCATTTATATCTGAAAAAGGTATTACGCTGGTTACCGTTTTGACAAAACTATAAGAGAAAAATATTGTTTTCATCCTCGTATTAAATACTGTTCATAGTTTACTTTAGTTTCTTGTTATATTTAGAAATATTTATCATATTTATTGTTAATAATTACTATAAATTATTAGCATTTAATATTTACATACTTCAGGAATTTACAAATTCCTAATGGGTCACCCTCTCCCTCAAATGACTTGGATCACACTGTATAGTAAGTACAAATAGTACCATTATGTGTAAAGATTTATGCTAATTTGAATAATTCTTATGTCAAGTACCTATAATATTATAATCAATACATAATTACAATATTTAAATATTTGATATTATATAATTGTGTATATTATATTTTAAGAAAGATAAAAATATGTTTGCATATCCCATATAAAATAACTATCACGACTTATTAAATACTTTTCTTTCGTTTAGTTTTCTTTGTCTTGTTGTCATTATTATGTATAACGGTATAATAACTTGCAGACTATCACTTAGTTTTTACACATATCTTCATTTAATAATTTAATACTTTTTGCTCAATGCATTTTTCTATCATAATTATTTAATATAGATACCAATTAAAATATATTTATATATTCAGATTTCAGGTACATGCACATATTAAGTATCTATATGTATTTACTCATTTTTAGTCTACTTAAAAGTAGGTACTATTGAACATAACAATGACAATCAGTAGCTTACTAGCTTCTTTTAAAAATCTGCATCTTATCTTGTCATGTATAGACAATCTAAATTTTATAAATGTGTTAATGTGATATAACTTAGAAATCATGATAAAAATCATATATAATATTATTATAGTATCAAATATAAAATTATTTGTTTAAGTATTTATTTGTGGATTGTTTGAATTATATTTTTGTTTAAAACCATAATACTATTATTGTAATAATGATCATTGTTAGTATATTATGTAGGTACATAGAACTGATACAAAATTATAATAATAAAGCTAATGATAAATCAACTACATTATACGTAAATATTTATTTTTGGCTGAATAAATTACTGGATGTGTTCATTTTTTTCTATTTAGAGTTTAGACCCTAACTGTATATTTATATATAATATATGTAGGTATATACTATTCTCAGTTAATATTTGAAATTTGAATTAAATTTAATGTAAGATAAAATCAAGGGAGAAATATTAATTATTCTTACGTAGAACAATAATTTATTACTTTTATTTCTTTTACAACACAGTTAGATAAATACTTATTGGTAGAGGGATAAAAGTTCTTACATCTAAAAAAAGTGGAAATCAATCCACTTTCATTTTCAAGTTATTAAAGTATTTTTATTTATCTTAGTGCAAAACGTAATGTAGATACCTATCTAAGGTACCTATGTATGTAAATAATATTATTATTTTAAATTATTAAATATAAATGTCTTTATCATATTACATATTATAATATACCTACCTATATTATAGGTTTTACATGTATAAATATATAATTACGTAATAAGTAAAAATTCAACGATAAAAACAGAAGCCATTTTTTTTTTAACTACCTACCTAATTGTATGTTTAAATTGCTAAGTTACTAATAAAAAATTCTTTGATTAAAATACGGAAAGAATAAACGCCAACATTTATGTTTTTTAGAGGTTAAAAAATAGAATGTTTATTCTTAAATTTGTATTTTACTCTATCCAACTATACTTCAGGAGTAAAGCCATAACATATCTAACACTTAATATATTGGACATAAATATAATTATTTGTACAATACATTGCTACATACATTGTTTATTATCATTTTGAACATTACATTAGGTATTCAACAATGCATCGTTCTATGTACCTGTAGGATATATAGCTAATATTTTATGTACCTACCTACTTACCTACCTATTATTGATTTTCCAATATTATATTAAAGTTTATTATCGCTGTCTAATATGGATGCATGATATTATAGTCGTTTTCATTATAGTTACCTACACATCTACATACAATAGATATATAATTTGATATTATGATTATACCATATCGGATGAAACTATTCAGAATAATTTATTGTGAATAGTATCAACTACCAATAACTGTCACTGTGGACTGTGGCACTATACTCTAGCCAGCGAGATAATAGATACCTACCTACGCCGGATTTACACATGATACTTTTAATATTGACTTTGAAACAATTTATAGTAACTGTATCAATACTCAATAGACAATAATAGTATAATAGAAATACAAGTTTACCTTATAATCTGGTTTTGCAATTTAACGTTTAAAATACCTAAACGCAAGTAGGTACTAGGTATTCTCAGATCTCAGTGGTGTCACTAAAATATTTTTTAGAGGCATTGGCTCCAAACAATTATAGTGGATGTAAAAATATTTTTATATTTATAACCATTATCATTATTGAATAAATAATCATAAGTCAATTTCAATTAAATGTGTTAAATTGGCATTAAACCATTGATAAATGATAATATACAAATATGCTTTGTTTTAATTTAGGAACCGGCAATTGGTAACAAAACTCGTGTTCGATTTTTATATGTTATAGAAATATAGAGGAGCTATGAATACCTAAATCTTATACATTGAAATCTGAAATCAGAAGATTTAATCTAGGTAACCGGTAACCTAACTTATCCAAAAAACTTGCAAGATCGTATTATTTATTATAGGCAATAGGTATTATTTGTAGTATTACCTAATCAATATATTTCTACACAAATTATTCATACTTATATCATATCATATCCATTCACTTAAACTAAAAACATGATCATAGGCGGAAATTTGCCATAGTTTTAGAAGGGGCTAATATTTAAAAATACTTTATTGCATATCAAAGCCGCTCTCTGAACTTGCAAGTATAATACATCATGAAAAAACTAAGCATGATTTATTTTAAACATATTATATGTGTTATAAATTTACTCGTACTTGAATTTTAACTTTAAATATAATATAAGATAGATAATAATAGTTATACTTATACAAATTATAAAGAAAAACTAAATTGTTAAATATTAATTTACAGTAACAACCTTGTTATCTAGTTGTTATATTAAAATATTTATTTTAAAACAATATATCTATATTTTATTTTTGCAAATGAATCCAGTATGACTTCTCTATCAATTGTTTTGGAAATATCATTTTTTATAATAATGATAGCTAAATTGTTGAATCTGTTTTGCAACATAGATGACCTCAACCATGTTTTTATTCTTCTCTTAGCTGAAAAACTACGTTCACGTGTAGACGAACTTATGGGGTGAGCGAGTGCAACTTGCATAAGCTTATATATGTTTGGATATACATCTTTAGAAAGTACTGAAGTTAAATCTTCTAATCTAATACTGCTTTTGCCAGTTGAAAATGTAGGTATGCAGTTTTTTGAAACACACATTTCTGATTTAACACTTATACATTTTACATCCAATAGCTCCTAGACAATAAACAATCATCTATAATTAACGAAATATCGATGTCGGCGCAGAGAAACCATAGAATAACGTGTAATGTCATATAACAATAATAATATTTTATGGTGGATCCAGAATATTAGCTTCAACCTACTTTAAAATGTATTACGCTATGGACTTTGTAATGGAATCAGAAACACCTACTACCTATTACATCAGATATTTAATTTTTTAATTTTTTTAATTTTATTAAATTTTTATTCCAACAATAATTGAATTGAAAGTTAATATTTTACTTATATTATTTTTGAGGAGGCTAATTTTTCTGTTAGCATTTTTTGAGGAAGCTAAGCCCCCTCAAGCCCTCCCAATTTCCGCCTATAAATATGAATACATGATTGAAAGAAATTAAAATATTTATACATAATATACTAAATCATAAACCAGCGTTATAAATAAAATACAATTTTAAAAAAATGATAGCACAATCTAATATTATTGAGGCACAATTAGGTCAACAAAAATTAAATTAAAATAAAATTGAAATATAAAATAATATCCTAATTAATACATACCTACTAAAAGTATTCCCATCTATACTTTGAATATTTTCTAAGAATTTATCATAAAAAGCTAGTTACAGCTAAGTACCCAATCAATAATTATATTATAATATATAACTATAGGTATATAAGTTATAATTTATAGTCCAATAAGATTTAAGTGAAAATGTAAAAAATATGATACCAACTAAAGTACACTTTAAACTTTAAATTACATTGTTACATCATAAATAGGTAGGTACCTAGTTATATGCTATTAATGGATGATATATATTGTATTCTGTGGACAATATATAAATATATTGATTAGGAATAAATCAATGCAATGATTTCTATTGCACTGAAAAATATTTCTTAATTTTATGTCCTATACCAACACAAAGCATACATTTTACAATTATTGTAGGTATTGATTACTAGGTATTATTATTATACATCTATTATCACAAAAAAAATATTTTAAATGTTATTTTTAAATTGTTAGTAAGATATATCTACTATATCTACCTACTAAGAAATATGGATTTTTTTCTCTTTATCAAAATATGTCATACTTAATGCTCGTTATGTTTTAAACTCGATTCTGTTATTGTAACACAATCATGTTAATGAAAATCAACGAACTAATGAACACATATGTTTAATTTAAAACCAATTTTTTTATTAAGTAGGTAGGTAGGTACACAGTAAATAATTTACAAAATAATTAATAGATTATAATTTATAATTATTAAAACTTAGGATGATTTAAGTATTTAACACATAATACACATTTTATTAAATTTAGTGATTTTAGAGTTGGGAGAGTATTATTTTTTTGTAGTCGAGTACTCGAAAGCAGTTGAATTTAAAAGCAGTCGAGTACTTGATAATAAGAGATAAAGTATTCAAAAATAAACGAGTATTCGGACACTGGTTGGTAGGTAGTAAGCAGGGCCTGATTTAATAAAATTAGGGCCAAGTGCACAATTTTTTTAGGGGCCCTCAAGTCAAAAAAATGTTCTAGAAAAAATCTACATAAAGATGGGTAATGTTGATAATAAAAAAAATATTTATATTTTAAAAGCAAGAGTATACTCTATGATTAAAAGTGTTAAATGCCAAAATACTTATCTCAAAACTCATAAGATATTTGTACAATATTTTATGTACTATAAATACAATTTAGTTACTTGGTCTAATAAATTAAGGACAATGAAAAGACAATACTAATTAAATAACATAACAAAATTATACTATATTAAAATATTAAAAATACTTAAGGATTTTATTATATGAATTTAAATTAAAATTAATTTTCAGTCTTTCATAAAATTAAATAAAAAATGATTAATTCCTATAATTTCTATTTTTATAACATTTTATTTATCATAAAAAAAGTTTAAATTAGTTATTGGGTATTAAATATTTCCGATGTTCAAACAATTTTCTATTATTATTATTTTAATATTTTGTGATGGTAAATGATTATTAATACTGGGGTGTGGAATGACAAAAATAACCAAAATTCAACTGACAATTTAATGATAAGAATATACTAAACTTTGAACATTAACAGTTGGTATTACATTTTAGAAAATACATTTTTATGGAATTAATTTGAAAAAAAAAAACAATTTTCTACAACTTACAGAGCCTATGGCCTTCCAGAAATTGGGGGCAAAGTGCTAGTGCTCCATCTGCACTTGCATAAATCAGGGCCTGGTAGTAGGTACTCGTATTTGATACGTATTTAAAAACAATAAAGGTTCCTAGTACTCAGAATTTCTAAATTGCACAAGTACTAGAATATTTTCAGAATACAGTGAAATTTCAGAATTCTATTATTGACAAATATAAGTTAAATATTATTTGGTAGGTTATTACCGTAATAAGTAGGTATAGAAAAAATTCGAAATTCCCTTAATTTTTTCATTAGGTATCATTGAATTAAAAATATTTAATAACAATCTATTTTTATAAATTCAAACAATGAACGTTCTCATTATTATTCCTTAGGATATTTTTATCGGAAATAGAGATATTTATAGTTTTTAATATTTTTCAATAAAACATTCGAACTCGACTCAAAATTTTTTCAGTCTATTTTTTGCCTAAATCCAGACTGCATAATTTCATATCAGAATAAATTGAAAATATTTCCAATTTAGTATAAAAATAAATAATAATACAATGGTTAATGGCCATGATTTAGATATCTTTGCTACAGTAGAACAAAAAACATTGGTAGACGATAGACCGTTTACTATAGATATATATATATATATGTATACAGTGAAATCTCTTTATAATGAATCTGAAGAGACCAAGAGATTTCTTTCGTTAAAGAAAATTTTCGTAATAGAGAGGGTTTAAAAAAAAAACACTTTTTTAGAAATTACATCGATAATAAAATGAATATATTCGATATCAATAATAATGGTATTATTACGATATTAAAAGTAGATAATGAAAGAATATAATCGATCTTGAAAATTTCGGCATTTTTGGCGATTATTTTTATAATTTATAATACTTAACAGGTAAATTGTGAAACATAAAATATTGTTTTGTTATTGAAAGTGACTATACGTTATAGAGAATGAATGGACTAATGGGTTATAAAGCAAACCAACCATTATTATGTAATATTTACGTTATATAGAGTTTTTCGTTGTAAAGAGTTTCCACTGTATATAGTTAAGTAGTACACATAATGGTAGTAGACCGCATGTTAAAAAAATAGCTACAATTTTATTTCAATAACATAACCTAGATTATAAAATTTAAATTAGATAAAAACTTTGTTTTAATTACATAACAATTGAAAGAAATGTACATATGTTCATATTTTAATTATATATATATATAATATATTAAACATTTAAATATGTATAAAAAATAATAATAACATTGTCTTAAAAAAATAAAAATATTACCTATGTGGTTTAATTATTAGATTATTTTTTTTAAGTCGTGATTACAATTATTGAATTATTTAAATATTTATAAATTGAGTATTTTTTATAACAAACTTTATCTAAAAATTCAATTTTATTATCTTTGAAAAATTGATTTTTACATTTTATACAATATAAATAATATAATGAAGACAATATATAAGTATATTGTTAAAAACTATACATACAATAAAAAATAATAATATTAATCTTATGTATGTAATTTAAAATAAAAATTCTAATAAAATTCATAAATTTAAAGGAGAAAATAGGAAACAAAAATTAAAAACACAATCATAATAATGATTACATCCTAAACCAGAATCTGCAATAATATAATAGTATAATAGGTTTACAGTAGAGTTGGACGAATACTCGACTGAAAATAATTTTAAATCGAGTTCAAGTACTTGACTCAACTACTTGTATTACAATTTTCAAGTACTCGCTTATTTTCGAATACTTATCCCCTTATCAAGTACTAGATAGCTTTTGAGTACTAGCCCAACTCTAGTTTAAAGCAATATGAGATAAAACATAATTATTGACAATCTAAAAGATCAGCTCCTTCAATGAAGCAATTTTGTGATTGACCAATTATGTCATCCAACATTGAATCTAAACCTGACCTTGTTGATATAACCCATTGTGTCTTAGCATCACATTCATTAAAATCATAATGACAAGTAAAATTACAAAAATCATTTATCTTTAAATAATCATCAGTTTTCTGATGAAGACAAATATCATTTGGATAAATACTACTAAGGTTAAATGACTTTAAATTTGGCAATAATTCACAGTCACTAATTGTAGTAATAGAATTTAAAATCCTATTAGATGAATCAATTTGTCTGGGTTTTTTTTGCTTGGAATCAAAACCATTATCTACGCTTCCATCAATAATATTATGCAGGCAATTTTCGGGTTCAAGTTTTAATTTCGAATTTAAGCCATATATACTATGAGTAGAACTTATATAAGTAAGCAATTTTTTTGTTACATTTATTGCTTTTTTTTGTACTACCAAATCATATTCTTCTTTCAATGCAATATAAAGAACCTAAATTATAAAATTTATATTATTAATATAAAAATATAAAGTATCAAAACATATTGATTTGAATGCAAATTAAAAAAAAAAAATGTTTAATCAATCAACTCACATGTAAGCAGCCTGTTGCACTTAATTTGACAAGATTGTCATTTAGTTTTTCAGAGTTATTTTTTTTACAAGATTCTTTGACAATTTTATGAATAACAGAATCCCAAAAATCATAAGTAAATGTTTTTACTTCCCAGAGTGGATCTTTGATACTTACATGTACCATTACAATGCATATTTCATTAAATAGATTATCACTGGAAATTAATAATACAAAAATATTATCATCATATGAATATATACAAATTTAACTATAAACTACATATTAACAATCAATTATTAATAATTTTTAATATTTTCATTATATAATAAAGACAAATTTTATTCTAAAACAAATTATTCATTTTGTGTTTTTATACAATATAATATATCTCAGATATTATTTTGTTCATTCTATCAATTGCTATAAATATTATTCTACACTTTAACTACCTATCATATTTAAATATTAATATAATTGACCAGTTGGACCACTCAGACTTATAATAATTTATTAGTTAATAACGAATACTAGTAATCACAATACCAGGCTCTATGAATAGTGTTTTAAATAACAAAATGGCATTAATTTTATTCCTTAATATATAATAAGCATTAAATAAATTGTTTCTATTATATGAATATAAGATAACATACCTGAGCTCATTATACACAAACAATGCAGTGATGAGTTTTACTATTTGTCGTCTAATGATACCTTCAGATTCACATTGCATTAAGTTTAAACAATGTGTCTAAATAATATAAAAAACAATGATCACCTTAATAAAAATATTAATAATCAATTATAATTTATAATTATATACTTACTAGTAAATCTGAATCTTTTAAAGACATTTCCCAAATGTCTGACACAGAAACCATTTCTTCTAAACATTCAAGAGCTTTAGATCTTACAAATGGATCACTGTCATGTTTAAGAGTATTTATAACAGTTATTGACATATTTTTTTCCAAGATGAGTTTGATAAAACAATTCCCTGATTAAAATAAACATAAAATCTTATTACATACTAACAATGGTAACATTGTTAATTTAACTTACCAGAACTGTGCTTAGAAGCATTTACTAAGCTTCTAATACACTGTAAACAACTATCACGGATTTCTGGTCTGGTATCCAATAATAAATTATTAAGTGTAGTACACAGTGTACTAAAATCTGCCAAATTATCTGTACATAGTACATTTCCTTTGCTCATTTTATTTAATGCAGTACTAATTAATTTTAAACCATTCTGTAAACACGTATAGATGCATTATAATATTATTTATATTTATATATTTATGTTACTGTGAATGTCTGTAATTGGTAAATACTGCCTATACCAAAATGATTGGTGAATGTCGACATAAGCGTGCGCAGGTCTTCTTAACAGGGAGGCAATACCTTAGCTAAGGAGGTCCAGACTCCAAACTCCTCCCTTGATTTTTCCCAGCTAAGACCTTGATGAGAAGCAACAATAATTTAAATAAATCCTCACACAAAATCAAGTATAAGGTTCTATTAAACCATAGTATTATTCTATACGGTTAAGAGTTAGGTTAAACATAAAATTACCAAAGGAGTTTTCAATAAGTCCTTTTTAATAATAATATCTTTTACGATCAAGAAGTCATAATAAAAAAAATTAATAAATATAAAACATAATTCGAACAACTTTTATAATAGCTAATATTATGTTTTATTAAAGTTCCATATGCAACGTCATTTAGCAGTAGGGTCTAATGTTTTAAAAATTTATATTACTTTTTTATACATTTTAAATGAATATTTTCTTTTATTTGGATCCAAAATTAAATTTTGATAAGGATTGCTATGTATGTGACATCACACAAATTATAGATTTTAATATTATTTAATATTTACTTTTTTCAAATAATATAAATACCAGTATACTAATATTGAACATTTGAACATATTATTTAAATATTATCAAAAATTGGTAGGTATTAATGTATAATGTAAAATCTTGAAGAAGCAAGAAATTTCGCAGTGGAGGCAGTTGCCTCTCCTGCCACCCCCGTTTGCATGCCTATGAATGTCGACATATTGATTCAAATTATACTCATTGTAAACATTCATTAGTGAATGTTTGTACTTCCAATTTAATTTAATTTTAATGTAATCTTGGGATAATGGGAAAGTACAAAAATAATACAAAGTAAGCCTACTACCTATACAATATTAGATACTACACAAGTAGATAATTTTTATAAAATATTTAATACCATACCCAACAACTTTTATAATATTTTATCTTGATTAAGGCCTTACTATACTGTTATTTAGTATGCTTTTGTCATTCAGCTATACATATAACATTGTATTGAATAAATTGATTTGCATAACAACTAACATTTTTTTTATATATATACCATAAATCAGTTTATTGTGTACAAAGGCAATTTGATATCAATCGCTTATGTAATAAGAGATCAAACAATTTTGTAAAATAAAATAAACCTAATTTAAATTAATATATTATATATAATATTAATTACATATATTATTTAATAATAATGTTGTAATTTATAAATTATCTTTTCTTTTTTTTTTAATTTGTTAGCATTAACTAACTGCAGACATTCACTGTAATATCATACACATATATATTGATATTTTTAATTAATTACTTTACCTGCAAGAGAGTAGAATTATGACAAGATTTATGAAAAAACTGATTATGGCTCTGTACAAGTGGCACAAATAATATATTTTGTGTGGTAATTTCAGTAAATAATTTACACTCTATTACTTTTGCCCAACATATAAATATGCATGATAATATTTCTAAAAATTTATTATAAATTGAATTTTGATCTTGATTCTCTTCTAACCAATTATCAGAGTTCAAAAACTGTTCAGTTAATGTTGAAAAAAAAATGATTAAATAATCCAATGACACCTATAAATTATATAATATATAAAAATATTTAAGATTTTTTATACAAATATCATTAACAAATTATAATCAATGTATTTTAAACAAAAAAAAGTTTTAACTAAAACTGAAATAGCTTTTTTTATGACTATATTATTTCTCAAGTTAAGAAATTAATATACTATAAAATAAGAATTAATATTGATGTAACTAGATTTACCTGTTTGAGTATATGAACAATGTCTACAATGTTGAGTACAGAAGAAATAGCCACTTCATTTAACATACAATCATAATTATTGCAATAATTTAAAATATATTTGGATTCAATTATACAACTTCTATCATATTTTAACTTTTCATACTTAGAACACTGAAGCCAATCAGTGCATTTATTTAATGGTATCAACTATTAACACAAATAATAAAAATAAAAAATATATTAATAGATTTTAAAGTCTTAAGAATAAGATATTTATTTACCTGGCCGATAATTAATTCCTTTTCAAATATTGTGTTAGTTCCCAATTGTGCATTACTAATGTTTGCATATCTTATTGCTTGTGTATATAAGTTGTTAATTTGTTTATATGAATGTATGTTTTTTGGCATATTCATATGGGAAAAAATCAATTTTAATACATATTCCAAGTCAGAATGATGCCAAACAGTAAGACAATCAAATATCAAATGTAATGTCATATAGTTTTTTAATAGCAATGAATTCACATTTAATAATCTTTGAATATTCACTAATACATCTGATAAAGAAAATTTATTAATTATGTTTTGGACAACATCGGATTCATATTTAGTTCCAATGAATTTTTCTAAAGATAAAATTAACGTTTTCACATTAACATTATAGGCAAAAAAATGTTTTATGTCTTGATGGTTGGCAATTAGATCATCAGTTTTATTTAAGCTGTAAAATAACTCTTTAAGAAGAGGTTCACAATAATGTGCCATTTCATAATCAAATGATTTATAAATTAAATCGGCAATATATTGACTAGATTGAATTTCAACATATTTTGCTGGTACAATTAATCCACGAATAGCAAAAAGTATCATTTTCCATAAACCTAAAAATGTAAAATCATAGTTAATTACATTAATAAATAAACAATCAAAACCGTATTAAGTAAAGTATGTACCAGTGTTCAATTTTGTTATTGAGTTATTTTTTAGCTATAAATAATTTAAGTAAATTTTGGTTATATTCTCACATTAATAGGTTTATAATATAATAAAGTATTAACTATACATAATAAAAGAACAACACTTGTTTATAACAGATGCCTTGACATATAATTGTGTACTACATTTTCGTGACTGGTGGCTGTTGCGTATGTACAAAATATATATTATATATGAAATTATATTTGAGTTTGATCAAAGATTATTGTCTATTATTAAGGTTACAGGGAGATATAAAACTGTCTATGTCCGAAACAGGAAAGGACCACTATAGAGAAGTCAAAATTCATTAGAATACTTATTTTTTTGTCAGGACATTATATTTATTAAGAGTTTATTTATTAATTTATTATGCATAGGTGTTAACTAGGATGAGTTTCACTTTTATTTCACTTAAATTAAGGATTACCTTCTTGGAAAACATATTCAAGACCTTGTTTATGAGTATTCAATGTTTGCAACAACGACATGTAGGCATTAAAAATTGAAGACTCTTTGAGATCAGATCCAACGTCTAGCTGATTAATCATTGATTGGAGAGTACCAGTCTCGATGAGTGCGACCAAGCCATCGGCATTTTTCACCAATATGGCCAAGTATTTAAGGGAAAAAGCGTACAGATGTATCAAAGCATTTCTAGACACTGGAGTTCGATTCCGATACAAATTCAAAACGCTGGCAAACCATTTACAGTGAGTGTTGATCGGTACTGTTTTCAGCAAATCATCTAAAAACATTAATGTTAACTAGACATGTATACTAAGTCACTCATGCCACCAAAATATATTTATAAACGGCAAGCTACTTACCAGCGACCTGCAAGCTTGTCAAAAGTTTTTCCAGCAACGTTTTATCTTGTATATCAAAACCATCGACCAACATGCAGTCCAACGCCGTCAAAAGTTTTTCAACCGTTAGCGGGAGGTTCGACGACATGATCGAGGATCGAACCGCGTACGGGACTATGATGACAACTTAAATAAATAATACCAATAATAATGATATAATAATTATTACAGGAAATATTTGAACAGTTCAACAATCACGAATTCGCAAGCATAAAAATCAAGTAGAACGAAATTTAAAAAAAATAAGATAAACAACATAATCAAAAAATCCGGCATGGACTGATACACCGTCGATCGTGATCACAGATATCACAGAATATTCTGTGATAATATGATAAGTCATGGCCTGATAACAGAAGAATTGTACAAATATTACGAACTATGCAATATTGTAATATTATGTAGTTCGTGAACATAATCATAACACCAAAAACACTTCGTTATAACTCCATGTAAAAAAGCTGTGAATGATGTGCTAAATTTTGAATAATTTGTAAGATAGGTAGGTTTGGTATTAAATATTAATTTATATTTTAGATGATTAATGGAAATTACAATAAAGGTTGTATTGTTGTGTCAATTTGTTTACACTATTCATAGCACCTACATAAAACAAAACTTGAGATAAATGTTTATTTCAAGTCAAATAAAGTCTTAAAAATAATTTATTTAATGTCTATAAACATATTATTTTGAGTAAAATAAATATGCAAAATCGCACAGAAATTTGTCAAATCAGGATAGTCATCGAAAAATTCAATGATTTAAATCAAAACATTTGTTTGTTGTCATTCGGTCAATTTTGGTTTTAGAGCCATAGTTAAAAGGTCGAAATGACTTAAAAAAAATTGGTTTATCTGAATTTGGCATTCAAAACACCTGTTGCTGTTTAAAAAAATGTATGTTGTGATGCGCGTACGCACACTGAACTTACTGGCTAGTAATAAACAACGTTGTACCTACTCGTTTTCGGGGAGACAGTGTTCGACAAAACACAAAACTCCAATTTAGTTCATTTGCAATTCAGAGTTTAGACGTCAAACACTATACAAGAAGAATTTATTTTAAAATATCTGCAGACTACGAATCAGCCAACATCAATGAAATCGAATTTATTGTCTCACTTTTATTATTAGTCAGCGATAATAATATTATCGTTATTAATATGATGATTTCGTGCAGGGACGTATGTGGTATTATTTTTTTTGGCGGGGAGGATGTTTTTGAAAAGTAGAACTTTTTTAATAAATATACAAAAAATTTTTTTTTAATATAACCATTTATATAACAAAATAAACATTAAAATTGAATAAGTAAATAATCATACAAGTAGGTTGTTCTACTGTTGTTCTCTGTTAAATGTATCCTCCCCTTAAATTTACATGTAAAAATCAAACGACTTTTATATAGACAAATCGCCAATCCTAGAAACATGTATTAATTAAACAATATAGGCAACTTGCAATACACATTATCATTGGTTATCTTGTTATCAAATATTATAATTTAGAATCAACTACAGATAACACATTTTTAATATATTTTTCATGACAAAATACATTTTGTCATGATTTTTCTATCTTTCAATTATTCTAATCTGATAATACATGCTAAACACTAAACAATAGATTCGTTTAACTCATGAACTACGAATGCTACGGGTTTGTCGTAAAGGCTACAGAAAACGTTTCCGCGGAACTGCTGGAAGAGTTCAATTTACCACAAGAATCCGTTATTTTCCTTGGTAATGAGTCTTGTCAAGACATAGCCAAAAGATTCGTGAATGAAGTGACAAAGATCGCAAGAAGAGTTGCTTGATAAAACAAAAAACACATCATAATGACCAACGAAGAGGAAACAGCTCACGAGGTGACAGACTCATGCAATTTGTGTAAATGTAATTTTTCCATCAAAAATAATAAAGTGAGAGATCACTGTCACTTATCGAGCAAATTCAGACAAACATCATTGTGTAATACCTGCAACCTTAAGCTTCAAATACCGAATTTCATACCATGCATTTTACACATTTTATCGTAACCAAGTTGGGTTACGATTCCAAAACTATTCCGGTTAACCCAAATAGTGAAGAAAAATTAATTTTCAAAACACGTGATCGAGAACTTTTTAATAAAATTTATAGACTCGTGCTGTTTCATGGTATCGAAACTATCAACACTTGCAGACAATTTAATAACACCTGGGTTCGAGAAGTTCAAAGAGACAGCAAAACACTTTTTTACCGCAGATATGCAGCTCATTACTCGTAAAGGTGTATACCCTTATGAATATACTGTTAGTTGGAATAAGCTCGAAGAAATGAATTTACTAGGAATAAGTGATTTTTATAGTACACTAACAGAATCTAATATAGAAGAAGACCATAATGAATACAACACTGTATGGAATCATTTTAAATGTAAAAATCTCGGAGAATATAGTGACCTTTATCTCAAAATCGATGTTTTACTATTGACCGATGTATTTGAAAACCTCAGTGACATGTGCATTTCAACATACAATTTGGATCCTGTTTACTATTATACCGCTCCAAGATTCAGTTTCGACTGCATGTTAAAATATACTAACATCAAACTAGAATTACTCACCGAATTTTACATACAATTATTTTTTGAAAACTCATCTGCGGTGGGCACACAACAAGCTAGCAGGAGATACGCTAAAGCTAATAATGAAAATACCCTAGATTATGACATGAAATAGCCTAAATCATAGATAGTTTATCAAAACTGCAATAACTTGTACAGGCGGGCAGTTTTTGAGAAAACCATGGAATCTATGAGGAAATGTATTAAGATGCAACTAGTTTCATGCTTAAAAAGATAACAAAAACTTCTGAATAAACATTGCACCACATACAGCAAAAACCTAGCTGTTATTTTGCTGGAAAATAAAATTATCAAGTTCTGCAAACCAATATATATAGGTAACTATTAACTTACACAGACAATTAATTTTTCTTCTTAGAGTTATTAATTTCTTTATTATTTCTTTTTATAGGTTTTGCAGTACTAGACATAAGTAAGACACAGAAACATTATAACGACAAAATCAAGCCATGTACATAAGTACAGGTAAATTATCATTATCATTATTATTACTATTATTACCTTATTCATATATTAAATATATAAGAAATTTTCTTTATTTTGGATTCTTTAGTATATTATATCCAGACTGACGACTTTTACAGTGATTTAGTGAATAATTCTAATTTGCTCGACCGAATGAACACAGCAAATCTACCCCGTGAACTGTAACTATCCATGTTACATTGATAAGAGAAAGAAGATTTTCAGACTTTTTTCTGATGAAACTGATGGATGTATAATGAGAGACTTTGTTGCACCCCGAGCAAAATCCTATGCTTAAATTTCATGAGATAAGGAAAAAATTAAAGCGGAAGGCATCATATCTCGTGTGGTTTTTAATCACATGACATTCAATGATCATTTGAATTGTCTTTTCAATGATGATTAAAAAAACAAGTTTAATCTGTGTAGGGAAAATATTTGTATCGAATCATTTAAACCATCAAATCCAACAAAGTATGCTTCAACTGACAAGATGACAAATAGATAGTACAATCTGATAGAATACATACCTACACTCAGACACTTTAAAATTGATTGTTAATATTATGTCTAAAAGGAGATTTATTCACTTTTTTGTTTTAGAAAATTATGATGTTATAAATATTTTTTGCAAATATATTTATATGAAAATAACTTTGTTATTACATGTTAATGTGTATTGTGTTTCAATATTTTGAACCTAACCACGTCATTTGATTATACCTTGTAAGTGCAGGTAACACACACAGTATAGATAAATACAATATTGTCCAAATATACTTTTTATGTGTTTATTAAAAATAAACATACAATATATATATTGTTTATACTACTTGTTCTATTAATACATAAAATATTATAACTTCATTATTCATATAAAAATATTATAATTTTAATAAAATAAATCATCATTTATATATGATGTATATTACAGTAGAAAAAAACGTAAAAAATAATGATTTCAATAAAAATATAATCAATTTTCATCACTTCTTATTAAAAATAAAGATTCTCAAGTTCATCAGGTGTAAAATGTTTCATATTATGACTAACAATCACACATAAATCAGTTGCGGATTTAGAGGTCACTCAAGGAGGGGAGGCAAATTTAAAAAAATTAAAATACCTATTTTAATAATATAACCTGTAATTTGTTGGAGGCTAATTTTTTGCATTATTTCACCAACTGTAATGCTCTATTTGTTATTAGTTGTATCAAAAATATCAACTATCGCCCCCCCCCTCGTATCCGCCACTGACATAAATATATTTGTGTATATCAATGAAATCATATTCACTGTTATTATTAATAAAGTCATCAATAATAATATGATGAATTCGTGGATTGAAGTTGCACGCAGTAGTTGACGAACCGACGACGTACATAAAATTGTGGTTCTTAGCTGAAACCATCGGATAGGACGGCAACGATGCAGGATCGGGATTCGGGGGTACGAGAAAGAGGGGGTACGGAGTCTGGCGATAAGTCACCAACGCACGTTCTCAGTCACCCCGTTGTGTGACGAGTTTGCGCCGTTTGCGGGTGTCGCACGTTCGATTATATTAGGCGGGCCGCACACCAGAGAAATTATAAACACGAAACTTTTTATATGCAATCGGTTTCAGAAACTAGTTTCACGTTGATCTGTATATTGAAGAAACTTAAACAATGAAACTATAGAATAAACGAAATATGATTAGTTTTCAAAATGTTGGGTTGACTCACGTTTGCTATATTCGTTTAAATTATAATTGTACAAACATGGATATTTTTCTACTGCTTCAACTAATAGTGTATTAAAGACAGGATCTTCTTTTTTCGGCATTTTTAATTAACTACAGAATATGTTGAACAAAAAATATATGAATATAAATAAATAAGTATATAAAGTATAATTTAAAGTATGATTTTGTTTTATTGATTAGTTTAAAAAATATGTTTTTACTAACTTACTTTATTTCAGTATGTCGAAAAATTCGAAAAAAATATTGTTTTTTAAACTAGCACTAGTATTTTAAGTATTATTATATTAATAATAAATATTAATATTAATATAAAAATATTGAATAGTAAATAAGTTTATAAATCAAATTATATGAGTATAATTCACTCAGTAAAAACTAAAAACGTGCATGACTGAGTGAAAATGTTCATGAAACTGAAACAATGAAACCAGAATAACAAATTTCTTGTTATCAATTTCGTAAACTATAAATAAAAATAGTTGCATGAAACTCGGTGTGTGTTTCCCCATGCAAATATATCGGCTGGTTTCATGCAATTATAGTTTCGTGTTTCATGTTACAAGTTTCGTGTTTATAATTTCTCTGGTGTGCGGCCCGCCTTATTGCAACAAAGGCGTAGTAAGAGCTTCCGATGGCCAGGCGACGGCATACGCCTTTTACAATCGCACGGCTCGACGGCTATACGGTGGCTAGCGTTACCGGAGTAAACAACGATGCTGCCTTAACGGCACCAATACAGTTGTCATGGCGATCGTCACTGAATTACGAAAGCTCGACAATTAATCGTTACGTAACAATGCGAGCGACGGCTTTTTAGACACGAAACACGTTATGGAAAACCAGTGGCGTAAACTGGGGGTCGCACGGGGTCGCACTTGCAACCCCTGAAAATATCATAGGGTCGCAAGAGTATCTTTTTGCGACTCCAAAAAATTACGATTTCAATTATCAAAAAATTGAAATATCAATATAATAATAAACTAACTAATTTATATTTTGAGAACCAATGTTTAACGTTGTCTTGAAGCACTGGAATTATTATTATACTATATCCTTTCCACATTTATTTATAGTTTTGTTATTAATAATTTTCTATTATTATACCAATATGTATATTTATTGTGATCGGCCGACTCGAGTCTCAATGGTAGCTGATAATGAAAACGTGTTTCATAGTTTAAAATTACTATTTGTTTGTTTTATTCATGAATTTAATTTTTACACTTGTTATTTCTTATTCGTGATCGACTTAAAATTAAGTACTTACTACAATGGACAAATTTCTTATAAAAGTATCGAAGTCAAAAGTAAGTGTCTATTTTTACTTTAAATTCATATAATTGTTTAGTCTTTAGTACACATATTTAGTATACATTAAGTTAAGAGTAGCCATTAAAATATATTACTGATTTATATTATATTAAAACTACAATTTTGATGAATAAAACAGTTTATTTTTGATCTGTAATTTAATTTTTATATTAATTATTAAGGTAATATTATATTATTGGGAAAATTAAATTTATTTTGCTATATATTTTTTTATTATTTTGATTCTAATAAATTGTTGTACCTGCTTATTAGAAAAATACTAATGCTGAGAAAAATGTTAACTTACCTGAAGAAAACCACCTTTCCCCAGAAAAAAGATCAAAAATGGTAAATACAGTTAATACTTAATTTCATATCATATCTTTAGTATTAATTTACAATTTATTGAAATTAAATTTATATTAATTTAATATCATTTAATATTTAAGGATATTTTGGTTAACAGTAAACACTTTACCTTAATAAATTTAAAGTGAAAATTCTGTAACTAGTTACCTACGTTAAATAAATAATAGTAAATGTATTGGTTATTTTGTGTAGTATAAAAGTGATAAATATGTATATAAATCATGTTTGTATTAATTTCATTGATCATTTTAGGATATTCTACCAAATACCAAGGACATAAATCAAATTCAGAATGCTATATCTAGCCATGTAGGTACATCAAAGTCAGATCAAACTACAAATACACTATTGGTAAATATAAAATATTGCATTCAATTTTAATCTTTAAACCAATGATAAAAGTTTTGAATTTTAAATAGTATGTACATGCAATCACAAAACATAAAACAAGTATTGAAATAATTATAATTTCAATTTGTAGAATTTTAAATGTTGTACAAAATAGTCAATATTCACTCATTTTTATACTCTTTAATAAATTGAATAATTGTATATGGTATTTGTTAAAATTTATTTTAATTTCAAGTATATATATTTATCTAGATAAGTGACAATCTTAATCGAGATCCTGGTCATAAGAATACAAATGCTTTAATTTTATTTTCAAGTGGGTTTGGACCGTATCAACCAAATAACATTATATTTCCACAGCATTTAGGAAGAAAATTTCGAACAGAGTGGTATACTTCTTTTCCTTGGATAGAATATAGTCCTAGCAGTAACTCTGCATATTGTTTTTACTGTCGTGTTTTTCCATCTAAAACATCAGATCCAACTTTTGTTAGTGTTGGATTCAAGCAATGGTCAAAAGCTAGTTTCAAGTCTTTTCCTCAGCATGAAAAATCATTTGGACACAAAGAAGCTAGTGCCAAATTAGCTGGTTATAAAAATTCTAAGAAATCTGGGAGTATAATTAGCAAAGTTAATACACACCATCAGCAGATAGTAGCTGATAATCGAGCCTATTTAAAATGTATTTTAGACAGTTTACTTTTTTGTGCTCGTCAAGGAATAGCTATCAGAGGTCATAGAGTAGACGAAGACTCTTCAAACAAAGGAAACTTTCTAGAACTATTAACACTTCGTGCTAAAGATAATGATATTATTCAACGATATTTTATTGAAAAAGAAAAGACATTTCGTTATGTCAGTGGTGATTACACAAATACATTTCTTGAGTATTTAGCTAATATTGTTATTGAAAATATAATTGATAATGTAATAGCTGCGGGTATTTTCAGTATAATAGTTGACGAAACTCAAGATTTGTCTCGACATGAACAAGTCGCAATTATTATAAGATACGCAACAAAAGATTTATCTCCAGCAGAAGTTTTTCTTGGTTTTTATAAAACAGAAAATACAGATGGAGAAACACTTTCAATGTTAATAAAATCAACTCTTGTATCTCATGGTTTAAAAATAGAAAACTTGAGAGGGCAGTGTTACGACGGTGCAGCGTCAATGAGAGGGTCGTATAAAGGGGTACAAGCAAGAATTAAAGAAGAAAATCATTTAGCAATGTACATTCACTGTAATGCACATATTTTAAATTTATGCCTTATAGATTTGGCTAAACAAGTATCTTATGTAAGAAATGTATTTGGAACATTAAATACATTACATAATTTTATTGGTGCATCATCCAAGAGACATGCGATTTTTGAAAAAATGTATTCAGTTTTAAATATAAGTACATGTGAAGGACCTAAAACTTTAAAAAGTCTCAGTGATACTAGGTGGAGTTGCCGACTAGATGCCCTCAAGGCGGTTTTATTCAATTTTCAAACTGTGGTTAGTACTTTAGAAGATATTTCGGAAAATGATGCTGTTTATGGATCTGATGCTAATGCATTACTAAAGTCAATAAATACTTTTGAATTTTTATTTTGTATATACTTTCTTAAAAAGATACTGTTGTTAACTAATATTTTATCAAAGTATTTACAATCAAGTTCAATAATTTATAGTAATGTACAGTCAATGGCAAAAGAAACAATACAAGAATTATGCAATATGCGGTGTGAAGAAAGTTTTAATAACACTTGGAATGAAGTAGACATTTTAAGAAAACAATATAATGTTTCTTCTCCTATACTTCCCAGAAAGCAAAAAATACCAGCTAAACTTGGCGGTGGATTGAAGGAGGTTGAAAATACTACCATAAATAAACATTATAAAATAAATATATATTTTGCTGTTCTGGATAATATTATAAATGACATGAGTGAAAGGTTTGAAGAAAATAATTTATATATTTTAAACTGTATGCAAGACATACTCTTAAATGATACTCCAAATAATAATTCTTTTAAATAAATAAATAAAATGTATGGTTTTGATGAGGATAATCTTAAAGCAGAAACAAAAATTTTAAATAGGATGTATAAAGCTGTACATAATCAAAGTAATGTGCAATCAAAAATCAATTTCATTGCATCAGAAAATTATAAAGCTGGATTTCCAACATTAACAAGTTTGATACAATTATTTATTACTATACCAACTAACTCCGCATCATGCGAAAGAAGTTTTTCTTGTTTACGTAGGTTAAAAACATATTTAAGAACCACAATGGGACAATCAAGATTAAACAGTCTTGGAATCTTGCAAATTGAACGTGAAAGATCATCTCTTATAGATAAAGATTTAGTAATAGAAAAATTCAGTGCTGCCGCAGAATGTAGAGGCCGCCGATTACTACTGCAGTAAATGATATTATTCCCTCAGTAAAAAACCAACTAATATTTTAAATCTACCTATAATGTATATATATATATTATATTGTATTAGGTATTATATTACACAAAAAATATAAATGGCAGCTGTTATTAAAATATAAATTTTATAAAATAAAAAAATTGTTTTTTTTTAATGTACTCATATATTGTTTAAGAAAATTATAAATATTTTATTGACAGTAAGTAATTATATACCCTATTTATAGCGTATATTCATAATACTAATTGCCAATAGATACAATATGTGTTTAAGTTTAAAATAGTTTTGTTGAATTTATGTACTTGTAATGTTAAATCTAGAATAAAATAAAATATTTTAGGGGGGTGTGGGGGGCAAAGCCCCCCACAAGTCTGTCTAACCTAGAAACTGATTGCAACCCTAACAATTTAGCCCAATTTACGCCACTGTGGAAAACAGTATAGTTAGAGACCGTACTGCATTGCACGTATAAACGATAAACGGTAGAAGAGTTGACGTACTAAAGCGTTTAACGTCGAGTAGGTCGCCACGAAGCGGTGGCACACTCGGACGCGCGTAGAGGTAAAAACTTCCCGGTGTACGGACGTTTACGCGTCGCAAGCAATACGGCAATGACCGATTAAGCAGCCGACTCAAATGGCAAATGGTGTTTTGCGACCGTACAAAAATACGATGTCGGTGTCGGAGACGTCTCAACAAGACATTGTGAAAGCAAAAAAAAAAAAAACATATATCGAGTGATACGGAAACACACAAACGATGGTCGGCGTGTGTTTGTTGAGTGCAGCGACGACGTCCTATAATTGCGGTGGCACGGGACGAGATCCATACAATATTATACCGACTGTGGCCGTGGTGACGACAATATAATTATTTATTATACATCGAAATACTGTGGTGACACATCACTGACATCGTGTCACGGACTAAACGGAGCATTTTAATTTGCATAGACTCCGGCACGCGCTCGGAACGCTGTGTATACGTACCTATCAATCGGGCACTCGCCTCGCAGACCGGTGAAAAATCTCCGCCGCCGTCGTAACGTGTCGCTGTCGTCGTAATATTTGGTACTGTCAGAGACGCGTTTAACGGGGGGGGGGGGGGCAAAGTGGACATTTGCCCCGGCGCAAATTTTAAAATATTTCATGGGCTGCATTCGTGTACGGATTTTCATACATTTTTTTTGTTTTTTCGTAATATGTACATTTCTCAATCTGCGATTAAACATTTTATGAATATCAAAATATTATATGAAACATATCACACAGAGATAATAAGTTAAATTCAAATGAATTCAATACCTACACGTACGCAGCCGAAACTCGGTGGACGAGGTTTGAGTGGATTGACGTATCTACACTGTAGATTCTACAGTTATTGTAGTTATGTTATTATACTATTACCTTTAAATGGTTCATGATAAGTATTGGCGTGCGGCGTGCCCACATTATTGTGAATTCGTGAAAATACAAGAACGAGTTATAGTAATTACGACGCAAGCGCGCGTTTTCATTTTTACAACTGTGCCGAATTATTAGTTTATTTTTAAAAATCACTTACAAATAACGGAATTGTCATTATATTATTACAGTCGGTGGACACTGGACAGTAGACCGTTCGTTGTCATACTACAAATTACATTATTCTTTTCTGTATTGAAGAGAGTAAAAAATTATCTATGATCGTCATTAGCAACAGTATACATAAGCATTGTTATTTATTTCTACGGTTTATATTTTATATTATTTTTCAGAATAAAATTTAATAATTTTTTGTTGTTAGGTATGTTAAATTGTATTAATTTATCATAATGCTTTAAATTTAATATATTAGATATGTTTTGAAATGATCAATTGTTTTCTACAGTCTACACATAAAATTTAATTTACATGTTGATCTTGACAGCATTATAGCCTTTACAGCATATTTTTGTAGCCTTAGTCGTTTTTATTAGTTTCCATAGCAAATAAACATAATATAAATTATATTTTATATGATTGATTCAATTATATTGTATGTAATCGATTATACAGGTAATATAAATGATAAATACTTGTGCTCAACATAGATATTTTGTCCAAAAAGTAATGATACATTGATGCGACAAAGTATCTTTACTGTATTCATTTAATCAGTATATTATACCATTTTTTTAATGATTTGTTTTGTGTGCGTGTGTGTGTGGGGGGGGGGCTATGAGGTAGCAAAATATGTGTGCCTCTGGTGGCATTAAACCTTAACACAGCACTGGGGTAGTGCAGTTGAAGCGGTGTCGTTAACGTTCGCGGGTGGCCGAATAACGCGCGTAGTTGACTTATACCGACATGAGTAGTTTACTTATTGCAGCATTTTCTCCGCGTGTGGCAGTCGTCCTGTTCGGCGACTAGTTATACGTAATGATATTGGGCGATTTCGGTGTGATGCGTCGTCCGGCAATAGTGAATTAAACCATAGATGTTCGAAACGAAACTGATGCGGCTATACATTATACGCACCAAAACGATGTAATATAATATTACGGTTTTGAGTGTACCAATACGTCACTCAATCAGCGCACTGTCTGATTTATAACCATCTACATCGTGTGCTAATGTAAATTGTATTATACGCATACAACATTACAACAATTACAATATATACATATTATATTTTACACTGATACATATTATTAACCTACTCGGCTGTTGAATTTCATGTCGTGTAATTTTTTTCATCGAATGACCATCTACGATGAAAACAATAATTATACGATATGAAATTTTAGTATCCATTTCACAAAAAGTTATGCAGTTCACGAAATAGACAATTTCATCAAGTGGATGCAACACATACATACAACAATAAAATTACGACATATACTTGTTACATTTTACACAGTTATCTATATACATTGTTAACCTACTCGGCTGCTGCCTGCATAATGCAAATTGCAATTAGTTGAAATTTCCCTAAAACATGGTATATTCGCGACACAATAGTTATTTTTTTAAAACTTATAAAATGTTTAAACGATTTAAATCTTCAAACAACAAAAATATTATTACATATGTCATAAGACATTCTTTTTCGAAAGACTTGCAACTAGAAATATTCATTAAGCTAGCTATATATTATTTTATCCTTGCGGCTGCGGCTAACGGTATACTTACACCGAGTGTCGAGGTAAAAAATCTGCAGATAGTGTGTTAAAAAACTTCGACTAGACATTATAATAATATAATATTATATCATTAATAATGTTTTGCTCCACGCATAGACGTAGTCAAATTGTCTGTACAGTGCGCCGGACAAGCCGAGTAATATACAAACAATAATACAAACATAACGTATTGTTAATTATTATTAAATTTATTTATTATATTTGATCATTTTAGCTTTAAATACAGGCATTATTAGCTATACATATTATTAGTTACTATACAATATCAATTATTTTATTAATAATTCATAACCATAGCAACTTGTTGACGTTAAAAAAAAAATTATTGTATGTCTTTTTTAAGAGAGTAAGAAAATTTTGGAAAAAAGTGTATTTTTAACAATTAAAACAATTGAAAAAATTGAAGTAATGTACACGTTAATAATAATAATTAATGGAACAACATTAATGACACTGATGGAACAATTTGGCATTTTCATAATTTCATAGTTAAATTTACACGTAATGTATTAGTATGTATAAATAAACAATGTGTCATGTATAATGAAAAAACAGTCGTTTTGAAGATAGAATAAATATACTACTTTCACAGGCACACTTCGCTATACACCCGTACCCTTATTGCTACGCAACTGGCTATACCCAATAAATACTTGTAGTACTTTAGTAGTTAGTATTATTTAATATTTCGTATTATCGTATATTCGCTATAGACATAATATAAAACGCAAACTATTTATTCATATTTTATGTTATAATAGCCGACCCGGTCACGACTTAGCCCCTGATTGGTTGTTTATTTTGCCTTCGGACCATGATATGTAGAATTTTTTATTCAAATATTATTGTTTAATGTGATCGGCAAATAAATATAAAAAACGGTTAATGAAAACGGATTGAAATTTTTCTAGCGGAATGATAAATATATTTTTATTAAAAATAAATACAGATAAAAAAGAAATGTTGAGTAATGTATGGTTGATAAAGAATTTTATAAGACTCCTGAGTATGTGACGTTTTTTTTTTTTTTTTTTTTTGTCTACTGTTGAAATTAAAATCATAATATGATTCGGGTTCCCAGTTCGAGAAAATCCCACGTATAATTGTCCATGTGAAAAGCACTCTGTACGAAGATTTACACCAACGTACATAATAATAATATAACAATATATACTTAATAGTATAGATTAATACGAATATTGGATATACATGTTATCGGTGTACGTGCGATAAACTTCTCGGAACAATATTATTCATGTATACACGCCGATATCAAACACAATACAATTTGACGAACAAAAAGGTCAGGTTGCACATAGCCGCGGGCTTCCGTGCCGCACATATAGGTACAATTGTTTTCAATTTTTTATGAACTTTATACTTTTTTTTTATTGACAAAAATGGTACTAAAACCTTCAGCAGAGTGTCGGGTATAACAGTAAAAAATTTCAGCCAAATCGGTTCAGTAGTTTTCTCGGTTAGCGCGGTCGTAGAAAAACCCCTACAATTTTATATAATAGCATATAGATTTATATTATATATTAATATAATAATATACTGGCTAAATGTTAAATAATTTTATTTTAATAAATATAAGGAACTAATAAACTATATAACTATTAAACTGTTTATTTCTTAATATTATTTTTATTTTTTAAATTTAATTTCGTTCTAAAAATATTTTTCAAACATTTTCAATTTTTATTTTCATAAACATTATTGATGTTTCTTTGAGTACTGTTCTTATTTGTAATTTCTAAAAGTTTTCCGCAACTTTTTAGCTTTCCTTATTTCTTTTTGTTCAAGTAGAATTTTTTTTTTTTTTAGCATACCGCTTCTATTTTTTTGAAACAAAACGCTGGAAACCCAACATTTGTTGTAGTGAATTTGTAAATCAGTTTTTTCTGATGCAAAATATACCTATAATCTATAGCCATAATATTGGTGTATTTGTATCGACTAAAAAAAAAAAAAAAAAAATGGTTAATAACAATGGATAATTAATATAATCAATCGCTAGGCTGCGGCGACCACACCTAGACCTTTTTCTATGCGACCGCTGCCATCCTAGATATTGTGAACGTGACTATTTTTTTACGTTTTATTATTATTAAATATATATAAGAAGATGTCGAATCTATAAGTGTTTTTTTCAACAAATTTTACACTAATTCACTTTTAACAGTGACTGGCCACAGTTCAGTGAATTGCTCATTTTTTTGTAGGAAGTCTATAAAAAAAAAAAAAATATTCATAACTAGGTGCTTATAAATAATAAACTCAACTAAATGAACATGGATTTATGTATTACTAAAAAAAACTGGTATAATAGACAATTATTTTACGTAAAACACTAAAAAAAAAAAAACACAACGTTTTTGTAATGTGTACAATGTTTCGAACAGATTCGTATGTCTTACAACGACGTCACAGCCACCGAATAATCGGATCAGAATCGAATCGCACGCGTTGTCAGATCATTACAGCGGCACACGAGACGGGCAGCTCAAACGAGAGCGATACATCCGTAACGCGGAAGTCTGACGAGTCACTGGAACTGTATCATTTGCTCGCTAGATCCGACGTATACGCGACTTGCCATTTCTGCGGAACGTAACCCGCCGTAGCTCTGCGATAACGCACAGGGAAACGGGGTTTTACAAACATACGTTCTGTTTGGGAAACATACTTGAACGATTACGAATAACGTATTCCTACGAATGACTGTTTATCGCATAACACGAGAACAGAAAAAATAAAATATGCAAATATAATGTGTTGAACAGTGTGCAAACGCAACAAACCAACCTCTAACGCACTGCCCGTACGGTGTCAGACTTATATTATAGGTCACGGAACAAGACCAAGGTCGAATTTTGTTTGTGCACACCAGAGCTTGAGTTAAGGAAATGTTAGAAATTCGCAGAAGTATTAATAAAATCACTAATTAATAATACGAGTACAAGCAATATAATGTGCAGGCAAAGAGGCAACATAATATGTTAAATATCAAAAAATCTTTGACAAAAAATGTAGATACCTCATGCCTTCTCTAATCGCCCAAGTCTGCCCGGGGTGGGTCTTGCTACGACGGAGGACAGACGGTGAATGTCATTGCTGCTCGTTTCGCCGGGCCTTTTATACCTGATCCATTAGCGATTACACAATATGCAGGGCCGATTCGTGTTTTGTGACAGATAAGAAGAAACCGTCGAAACCCCAATAGTGCAATCGCCAATAAACGCACAATTTAAATAAAAGTTATTTTAAGAATAAAATAATTATAACAATAATAAAAATAGTAATATTAATAATAATAATAATACGATTAGAAATAAGAATAATAAAAAGAAAAAGAAGAATCTAGAACCTTATCCATGCACCTCCACCCACACCGAACCGGAAACTTCCCGCTCTTGGACAACAAATTAAAAGTTAAAATACCAAACAATTATTTATTATGTACAAACTTTTCACGGGATTTAAAGACTTTTCCAGGATTTTTTCCAACCCGTTATTTTCATATTTGCGTAATTTGCGTCTTTTAAAAAGCCGTGCGTATATACGATTTTTTTGCCATTTGCGTTTGTAGCGGTCGCGATCGCGGAAACGAATACGACCGCCGACGACAGTCTCCCGGGCGTTTTTCTTCGTTCTTTTCTATTTTCGCGCATAGGATCGCGGACGCCGATCGACGTACGAGATATTTATTCTATTGTTATTGATTAAATGTCCACGTATATAATATACATTTGATTCGAAGCCTATTTGTCGATGTACAATACTGTTTTTTTGATTCAATAAATTGCATTTTATCGTATTTATATTTTTTTTGTTGTTCTCGGTGGCTTAATTTTTATGTCATATATCTTCAACCACGGGTTGTGCTGTATACCGTTAAAGTGTTTCTCGACGACGTTTGTGTCGCACAATACTGTATTCATGTACATGGGTGTATATATGTAGTAATACATGATTCGTTTTTGTAGGTATATTGATGAGTTATTAATAACATGTTATGTATCTTTATAAATCGTAATTTTAATTTTAATGTCATTGGATGATGTGTAACAAATAAATAAGTGTTTCTTTATTTTAAAATATTTTTATATAATAAATATAATGATTTTTGGGGATTACGGGTGGCTGAAGGGGATGTGGGGGCTTTGCACCCCACAGTAATGTGACATTGAATTTTGTGTGAAACGCTCTTTCATCCAACATCCAGTGAATCCCCCTTCTAGTTTTTTTCCAAATCAAGCACTGCATAATATTTTTATCCGGATTTTAATACAAAACCCAACAATTAGGTATCTAAATAGAGTTTTAACCCATTTTAATTCCCTGAAATTATAAAACAATGTGGGCATCACCTACCACCCAATAAAATTGGTCGAGCGGCCGCCCGACCTGTAACAGGATACAGGTGTCACTGGACACAGGAGTTCGGTGTCACTGCTGTCATATATATATATATATATAAATAAATGGTTAACATGTTCTTGACCCATATTCTGAGTGTTAGTTAAATTTTAAATTACAATAGGAATATAAAATTATATCCAAGAATATGAAAACATAAAGGTATTAAAATAAAAACAGTATAGTAAGGTTAGGTTAGAATTATTTTGTTTTACTGACTGCTACAATTAGGTATTGAATTCCAACAATATTAATACTTTGTACACAATTATTAATTTATTACAAAAGACAGCCAGTATATAAACACTACAATATTAGGCATATATTAAGATTCTTTCCAAGGATTCAAATTGAGTTTTGGTAGGGAACTGCAAGGTACCAATTTATTTCTGAAAAAAAAAAAAAATAAGTCGATAAAAATGATTAAAGATCTATAATTTCATATTTTTCTTATTTTATACTGTATTGTATATATTTTGTAATATTATGATAATATTAACTACAGATAATATCTGTCAGATATATTTAATTTAAATAACTCTACATAGGTAAGTATTAGCTACCAGGTACCTAACCTACCTATGTTTCTTAATATTAATATTACCTAGATTATATAGACACTGTATTTTTGATAGTCAAAATATTTGACTATTTTTTAACCTCTTTGTTTGACGACAATAAGTACGTTATTATTTAAATGATAGGTACTTAGCTTTCGTAGCTATTACATGCAACATTATCGGAATTTTTGTTTTTTTTTTATATATATAATTGAATATAACATATCACTATATCACAGTGGTTATCAACCTTTTTGGGTCCACGGCTCCTTTTGAATTTGAAATAAAATACACTGCTCCCATACGAACATTTAAAATAAACAAATTTACATTATTTATAATAATTTTAATCCAACTTTATTTTTAATGGGACGGCTGTTCTTGTTTTTGTTACATTATATCATCAAATCGTGGGGTAAATTTTGATAGTGCGATTCTCATTTCCTTTTCGGTATTTAGTTTTGCTCTGTATTTACTTTTGATAACTACTAAGGCCGAAAAACCCGTTTCACATAAGTATGAAGAAGTAAATGGAATCAAAGTCCTGATAGCTTTATTGGCTACGATCGGGTATTGCTTCTTCATAGCTATCCAAAATTCTGGTAAAGATAATGATACAAATTTGGATTTTGATACTGAATCTGAATACAAGTCTATCAGTTGTTCTTGTTCAGTAATTGTTAATTCTGACGGTAGATCAGTAGTAAAAAGATCTTTAATATAATTTTGTTGTTGATCGTCCTCGGGAAAATTGTACAACTGATAGATTAGATTAGAGACAAATCATTAAGTACCTACCTAATTGTAAATAGTAATCGAAATATGCTATTACTCGATATCGCAAACACGGTTATCGACGGCCGATCTGTCGCACACACGCAATATGCAATATGTATTGATGCGCGGAAATTTTATTTTTAGTTTCTATTGCGAACGTGGCTCCTTTGATAATAACCGGCGACGCCTCTGGGAGCCGCGACGCATAGGTTGAAAACCACTGCTATATCAGGTTTCCTTTGTTACATAAACTTTTCATTTGTTTCATTTTTTATTAAGACATTTCGTTTATTTGTATATTATAATATTAGATAGGATATTAGTAATTCATTTAGCTCAGTATTTACTTCCTTTTTTAAACTAAATTACTAAGTAAAAAATTATAAATATAAAACAGTAATTAAGTATAGAGAAAATTATATTTAAGCGCTTGTAAGATATTTATTGTTTATATATTTTTCTATAGTATATTTTAATCTTAAAATCTCTAAATTTGACATTTTACATCTCTAGCAAGAAAAAACATACTCTATAAAAACGATAAATTTCTGATTTAAAAATATTTTTTATTTATGTTTTACCCAAATTTAAATTATCTAGAAGTAATATATAAAATTAAATACTCACTGATTACTGATTACATCAAATGCATTGCGTTGTATAGATTGGATGTCTGATGTCATACATATGATTAGTGATAATGATGTTTTTCGTATTTCATCAAGTTGATCTTTTTAAACAATTTAATAATATTACGGAGAGTAAAAATAATGTTATTAAGCTTTAAATATAATAAGTAGATATCTAACAAAAGTGTCAATCATTACCCGAGCGAAAAGATCCTGTTTGGTTTCCAAATTCGTAATAGAATCGATCGCCAAATTTCCATCTGAAAAACATTTCTCCAGAAATACACTGAAACGTGTGACCTAACGAAGATCCCGGTTTCAGTTCTTCTAACAGACCGGCGGCGTAAAAGTCTACATCGTCTACATTCTCGTACAACTTAGCTAAGATATCAACATTCTTCAAAAATAATATGTTTTTATTAATGATTAGTTTAATAGTTATTCGATGAATTCCGAGTGTAATAGTTGATGTGTTATGTTATGTACAATTCTTTAACGTAGGTATTTACTTTTTTGGTTATTTGATCAGTAAAATCGTCAAAAGTTTTAGCTTCGCTCAATCCACACAATTGCCTAAATTTATTATATGACGGTTCTCCAAAATCTCTACCACGTTCCAAGTCAAAGCTGACTAAATCGAAGCCTTCTGTTTTATTCGGATCTCTAAATAGGTATTCGCTAACCTAAATCAAAAAATTATAATAACCAGTGCCATACTTATTATTCATAAATGAAATAGGTAACGTAAATTTAATTTCTTTGAGAACACAAAATAATATAACCAATAAATAATTATCATACCTCAGCTGTGAAATATTGATCTTGGTCTTGTGAAATCTGACTAAGTAAACCTCTATTAAAACTATCATAATTGTCTCCTCTTTGCACTATGTCAGTTCTTAAGAAAAAATCACTCAAACGAATTTTTGAAGTAACCTTTCTAGCTTCATTGACCAAACTATAAAACAATTAATCATATAATATGTACTGTAAATTTAAATTAGTACAAAAAATAGTTTTAATATTATCATTACTCCATATATCCCTGTATTTCGCTATGAAGTGATCTGTATGCAGCACTGGTAAAACTGGTTATAGTAGTTGGATTTAAAAACTCATCGTAATCCATATTAAAACCTTTCTCTAATGGTAATAATTTGTTTGCTTTGGCATAATCTTTTCCTATGATATTTTTAAATATATTACGTAATATTTAAAATTAATTTGTATATTATAATATTGTATTAGATAGTACCAAGTACCTATTATACAGCATTTAGGAAATTAAAATGTTTTAAATAAACAATAACTTATCTTAAAATATAAATAGATTTTTTTTTAAATATTCAATTTTTACATTTTTGAATACTATTTATATGTAAGTATATATTATTATGTTACGAGTAATGTTTCGATGAGATGCGATGTCCGGCAATATATACCGGATATTACCCAATACTCAATGTTCTATTGTATATATTTTATTATGTATAAAAATAGTTAAATGTATATTAGTTTATTTGAACATACTTTATAATAATATATTATAAATATACCTATCTAATGAGTAGGTAACAAGCAATAATATATAAAATACATTTTTAATTGCTGTTTTGTATTAGTTAGGTAGGTATTATAATATTAATTATTATGATATACCTAGAAGTCCAGGAACGAATTCATTATACACCACGTGCTGATACATTCCTATGAGTAATTTCCTAGCTTCTTGATATAACCGCTCGTCGTCCCACGAGGGATTTATCTTTTTGAGATCATCGCACAACATGTTATGAAGTCTCAATAGTGATATTGTCTGAACTGCTATATTGGGATGTTGGTTTACTCTTACATCACCTTAGATAAATATATTTCAAATGTTAAATTATTAAAGATGTATTTAATTAAGTAATTTGATTAAACATTACACGATAGGTATTCAATTTAAATAGTTAAATTGCATGCATGTATAATTTATATGAAAATAAAATTAGGAGGAAATTAATAGTTGTCAGTAAAATATATTTATTTAAGTACTTTAGTTACGATCAAAAATTAAAACATATTAAACGGAAACTTTCAATTCTAATTATTATTTATTTGAAAAATGATAGTATTTCCTTAATTATTACTAAAAATAAATAAATAAAATAAGGTAGATAGTCAAGTGGGTGCCGCTCTGCTGTACATTAGGTATTGAGTGAGTTACTCTTTTAGGTATGTTAAATTTGAATTCAATAAAATTATTGTATACAAAAACAAATCTGAGCAGAAACAGCTTGTTAGCCTATATCGTCAAGTATATTTCATGATAGGTTTTTTTTTATATAGCTATTAAAATAATATATTATAATTATCTAGTGTTACGGTTATTATAATATTTTTCCGAAATATATTTCATTTATTATATTATTAGTTTTTATTTATTTTAATAATGTTTTTTGTATTAAAAGGTGACGGCAGATACAAATAATAACACATTATTTTGTAAAATCAATACATTCACCACTCCGACCAGAATCTAAAACTACAATGATTAAAGTTAAAATTATATTATAAGTGAACAATATTAATTTTCATGATTTAATAATCATTAATTATTAAGATAATATGAAAGCACTTTCATTTAATTAAGTAATAATATTCCTATAGCAAACAACATAAATTTAATATAAATTACCGGAACGGTAGCACACAGTCCCATCATTAACCACGTTACATTCTTTTGTTGCTTGTTTAACGTTGGGTAAATATGATTTTCCTTTAGGTCCCAATTGTCTTTTAAGTTTTCCATGAGACAATGTTCGCAAAGAATGTGCTGTGATTTCATCTGAACCATATAATAATGAAGCGTCAATGAAACTGGTAACTCCAATTTGCTGACAAAATAATGAAATACATACGTTTAATATTTTTTTTTATTATCAGGTCACGATAAACAAACATAGACTGCATAAGTGCCTAGGTGAGACAAGGGTCCAAATTTATATTTACTTGTCTGACTGGTTTTATGTGACAACCTAGATCTGCTGTATCAGCGGCTCGTGGAGTGGACAAACATCGTCTTTTTGGACCATCAGGATCATCATGCGGAATTGTAATTTGAAGACAATCTTGAGGTAGTTTTTCTGGTGTGGAACCATCTGGATTGCAACACTCTAGTGGACTACCATTCTCTTTTGAAATACGGTGGTATAAATATTAATTAATTATTATAATTTAACAATACATTGAATAAACTATCAATTAAATCCGTAGTCGGGACTTTTATGATTTTGTTTTCGGTTTAATTCCCAGAAAAATAAAATGATATTTATTGTTTTAATATGATTTATAAAAATAAACACATTTCTGATAGGGTTCTTCAAAATTAGATGTTTTTATTTTTGTTAAGACTGATTTTAACAATTCCAGCAAAATGTCTGCATGATTTTAAAGAATAATAACACATTGATAAATCAAAATCATTAACTTGAAAACTGGCATAGTCTGTTAATATCGGTCATTTGGATTAGGTTAATGAAATATTTAAACAATGAAGAATGTATAATAAATTTCGAAAACGTTTCAATCCCTGAATTAAATTTTACAGATTTTCTATTCTTAACTTGAAATAATCAAATGTAATTGGTCATTGGTGAATTATTTTATAATAAAATATCCTAAAAATGGTAATTTATATATCAATAAACTTTTTGTCGGTTTTTTAACACTTAGGAATCTTCAATTAATAAAATTATTTTTGTTAAAGCGTCATGAACTAAATTAAATAAAAATTAAATTATTATCTTTTAGTAAGAAATCAACACTAAATTTTTAAATAAATTACGAATAAAAAACTTCAAAAAAAGTGTGAACGATATTAAATTAATATATTATAATATTGAGTAAAACCTAATATCAAAATATATTTTTTTTTTTTTTTTGATACTTTTAAGTGTAATATTTCTGTGGGATGTACAACATAAACATAATGTTCAGTTACATTCAAAATCTTAAATGTATGTTGATATTTTTAAAAACTTACTTAACGCTTTAGAAAGAATTAATTCAGTATCATGTGCAACCGTTTGACCAAATTGCATAAACAATAGATTATACTTAGGTGAAGGTTTATCCACGTCTGGGAACAAAGTTGTTCGTATTTTTCTTGCGTTTGGTAATTTTTTACCGGATTTTGCTTTTCTTGGTTGGTTTTTACCTTAATTTGTAATTAATTTTTTTATTATAAGTACAATATTTAAATACAAATATGTTTATTTTTATTGTACCATCCGAATAGTCTGCTTGAATAATTCGTATGTTTGCCGAGTTAGATTGTCCCCAAATTGGAAATAATAAATTATTACAACTCCCATTTATAGTTCTATATTTAGCTGTGGAATCACATACTGGTTTAGGAAAACATTGATCAGCTAGATCAATGTCTTGAGGTTGGAAGAATCCAATAGTATTTGATGGATCCGTTAGTGACCTAATGGATATATATATATATACACGTATAGCCCGTATAGGTATAATGCAAATTATTCACAATTATTATTTTTATTTACGGTATTTTAGAAGGATTTTGATCGATAATGAGTTCACCACTCATGCAATCATTTGTCTCTTCATACTGAATTCCCAAATTACTGTACGAATCTATACAATAAATAATTACATTATAATTTTATTATAATCAATTATTTATAAACATAATATTATATTATATTGTTAAATATATAAATAATAAATATAACTAATAATATTATACATGTTATAATTTTAAAATATATTAATTTACCTGTAAACAATTTATTTTCTTCATTTTGAAGTTCGCATGTTATGCTAACAATCAAAACCAACATAATTGGAACTTTTTTCATTTTTAACGAATATCGAAAATACCACAGCCGTGAAGTGAAACTAATTGACAAATAAATGCTAAATACATATTAGCTCTTATACCTACGTGTGGACTATCTCAACCCTACTTGGTATGTATCGGTTGAATTTTAAATAATATATTTATACAATGCTATCGTACACCTTTTATCATTTTATCACATATCTATATTGTAAGTATTGAAATACATACAACGTATGAACTATACTTATACTTGACTTATACTTCTATTTATTATTCTTGTTGTGTGAATCATGGTATTTTTGACTAATGATTTTATTTTATTTAGTTTTTAAAAATAATAATCCCAAATGCCAACTCTGTGTCTGTATTCCCAAAATCAAATTTTGGCTCTATTATATTATAAATGAGCCAATGCATATAAAGTTCCCTTATTCGATCGTTTTTGTACCCAACTATGGTCACGCGTCAAAACACACCGTCAAATCGTAGTAGATGCGATACTGTTTAAAAATATTACGTTAACTTATACGCATTTTATCGCTAAGTAATATATTTCCGTATTGGTCATAAGATATTAATATTATGTATCACAGCCGGTAGTAGCTGACCACGAGGGCGATTTGAGCGGAAAGGGTTCACACTATCAGCCGTCACGGTTTGTCCACGCTCGATTTAGCCATTTAGGTATAACATGAATGTAATATATACACGTATTATAGGTGAAGTATTATAGATATGTAGCATACGTAAAGTACGTATAATATCATATTATAATTACTTAAATTTACGATTATTATTATAGCAAGTACTACTTTTACTTTATTTATAACGTGTTTACCTTTTATGTTTCATATTTTATACCTAATAAATAGGTGATTAGGGATAATTTTTGATTATTTGTTTATTGAATCTTATTAGTGATAATATGTTAATAATTTTGTCTTAATATATTTTAAATGTTACCAATGAGTTTTATTATATTAGCTAGTTAAGATACATAATCATGTAAAAATACATACGTTGGTAACTATTACAGTATATGTTAAAACCATTTATCATAAATCAAATATACAATTTAGTTAAAGATGAAATTATGATAATAATTAATTATGTAGGTACTACAACTACAGCATAGATACTTTTCTATTTATTAAAAATGCTTTTTAAGTCGTATGCTTCTGCGTTGTTAAACTACATTACAATTATAGCTGCATTTGTTATATTGTGGTTTATTTTAATATACATATCTACACTTTTTACAATAAAAATAATTTAATCCTAAATAAAAGTATTTAAATTCGTATAAACCTTTCGTTTATACTTTTGTTGGATATTTTTGGATAATATTGTCGATGTTTGGACAGTGGCTCGGGGCTGTTAAACGTTGTTGACTTATATTGTAGCATATAACTATACTGCAATTAAAAATAAATCTAGCTTATTATTCTAATTACATTTGATTAATTTAAAAGCTTTAAGTATAACTAGTGCATTATAGCTTCTATGGTGAATATAAAGTTATATTCCAGTTACATACAATTATTTATCATTGAAGTCATATTCATAACAATAGATACGAATTTTATTATTCAAAAGTGATATCATTGAATCATATACTAATTAAAAATTATTTAACAAACAGAACATATTTATTATTATTATTATTATTTTTATTAAAAATAAAACGATTAATAAAAAAATTTCTCTTGGTTGAAAAAATATGTATCTAACTATATAGTTGCATATTTGCTATTTTTTATTTGATCATTTTTTTATTATTAAAAAAATACCTATTTTTTTAGTATTCTCAATCAAAAATTATGTATATTTATTATATTATGACTAAGTGATTATTTTAATATAGTTCTAAACATTTAACTATAAACCTTTAAACTGTTAAGACTATACAATTATTATTGTATTTCATAATGAAGAAGAGTTCATAAATGTTGATTACTTATTGCAAAATCGACACTTTTTTCTTATAAGTTATTTTTCTTTCCAAACAGAAAAATCGGGCTTGGGTATAAGATCACAAGGTACCAATGGATTTCTGGAAAATAATAAAGTATTAACATTATTTATATAAACAATAACAAATTTAATTGTGTTTCTTTGAAATAATAATGTATAATTTGTAATTTATAATAAATTAAGAGTTTTGAAATAATGCAAACATGGTTATTTTAATTCATAGTATATATATGTAATGTACTTACTTTTTTTTATTCGGTACGACAAATGCATTCCTTTGAACATTACTAATATTTGTTGTGATGCACATTATGTATGCCATTGTAGTTTTTCGTATTTCATTGAGTTGATCTTCTCAGATAGAATAATATAATAAAAAATATAAATATCACAAATTATTAACTTATTTGGTACTTTAAAACTTGTAGATATTACCTAAGTTAAAAGAACCCGTTTGATTTCCAAATTCGTAATAAAATCGATCACCAAACTTCCACCTGTAAAACATTTCTCCGACAATACATTGAAACGTATGACCCAACACGGATCCGGGTTTTCTATTTTCTAGAAGACCAGCTACATAATAATCAACATCGTCTACATCTTCGTATAATTCAATTAAGGTATTGACTTTCTTAAAAAAAAAATTATTGGTTAATTAAAAAGTTATCTATGAGTTTGTATTGTAAATCTATGAATGTAAAATATTCAACTTATTATTCACTTTTTTGCTTATCTGATCAGTCAAGTCTTCAAAGGTTTTAGCCTCACTCAACCCACACAGTTTTCTAAATTTATTGTAGGGCGGTACTCCATAATCTCTACCGCGTTCCATGTCCACGCTAACCAAGTCAAGTCTGTTTTTTTCGTTTGGGGTTCTGAATGCGAATTCACTAACCTAATAAAAAATAATAATAAGTATTTTAATCCAAAAACTACAGTTATTTTCCTATTATATCATCACATAACCTTGTACATAATATAGTACAAATAATTAATAAATATGCGATATACCTCTTCTGTAAAAAATTGATCTTGATCTTGCGCATTCTGAGTTAGTAAACCCCTTGATAAATGATCATAATTATCTTTCATTTGCACTATTTCAGGTATAAAGTAATAATTTCTTAAGAGTATTTTCGATGTTACATTTCCGGATTCATCAACCAAACTGGAAAACAAAAATATAACCATCAGCATAAACAAAAAATGTTTAAAATATTATGATCTATATTACTTTCTACGTCCTTGTATATAGCTATGTTGTGATCTGAATGCAGCAGCAGTAAAACTAGTTATTGTAGTAGGGTTTATAGATTTATTGTAATTGTAGTCAAATCCTTCAGTCAATGGTAATAATTTGTTTGCCTTTGCAAATTCTTTTCCTGAGATTATAAAATACAAATCAATAATAATAAAAACATTTATAGTTAATAAACTCAAAGTACTTATTAGTGTATGTATACTTATACAGAATATACCTATAATAATTTATACTTTTCATCATTAATCTTATACTAAAATACTAAATATGTATATACAATAATAATGGTAAATGGCGTCTGACCTAAAAGTTCCGGAACGTATTCGTTATATGTAACGTGCTGATACATTGCAATAACTATTCTCCTTGCATTTTGGTATATGCATTCGTCGTCCCACGATGGGTTCATGTCTTTAAGTTCTTTGCATAAATAGTTATGTAGTCTAAGAAAGCTAGTCGTCTCAACTGCTAAATCAGGAAGTTGGTTCACTCTTGGATCACCTAAGTTAAAAATTAACCAAATTATTTTTAAATTTTATACAATTCAACTGAGTAGATAGCCAATAAATAGTTATACGATTTTCAATAATAAAAATAATTATCCAATCTTTCTCAGTCTGACTAATGCCTACTATACCAAAATACACGTTCGGCAATTCAAATTTTGTATTTTTAGCTCAAATATTAGAGTGAAATGACGAATTATTAAACTTAAAAGTAAGAATATTGCGTTCTCTCACTGAATTTTTTACGGTATTTAAATTTTTAAGCGAGGTATGAGTATAATAGGTGGGTAAATTATTAATATTTAAAAATTATCATAATTCACTTAAAAATTAAAATACCGACGAGTGTGAAAAAATACAAATATTGTTCTTACCTTTAAGTTATCAAACTTATATATATATATATACACATAACTTATTATCAAATAGACCATTTCATTATTTTATTTATGCTGTATCGCTAAGATAATTGAATCTTGAATGGAGTGATTTTTTGTAGCATAACATACCAATCATAATATACTAATTATACATAATTTCTGTTTTAAAAAAAAAATAATTTGTACTTATTATTAACTTTCAAAGGTTTATGACTCAAAACGTTTTTCCAATCAATTAAAATATGGGAAAAAAATTGTTTTAACATAGGTATAGAAAATAACTTGATTAAGAGGACGCCATACCCGCATGTGTTGTCTCTGTCTTACTAATGTACATCATAACAAATTTTTATTTAGCAGAATACATTTTGTGATGTTAGCTTTAATATTGATTATTAGAGTAAATTTACCTATTATTAAATTTAAAGGTAAGAATATTATCTAGATAATGACCTATGCTTTTAATGATATTATTATTTTAAAGCGAGTTACAGCTATGTAAACTATTACAACTTTAAAATGTTCATAACTCACTTTAAAATGATTATATCAATAAAATCATATGTCATTGTCTACATAATATTCATACCTTTAAATTTGTTAATAGGTAAATTTACTCTAATATTAAAGCTAACATCACAAAATGTATTCTGCTGAACAAAATTTGTTATAATGTACATTAGTAAGACAAAGACAACACATGCGGGTAAGGCGTCCTCTTAAGGATAAAAGTTTCATCATACATTAGTATTTATAATCAATGACTTCATATTATTACATTATAAAAGTATGAAGTGTATTGTGTATAACATTAAACATCTAGTATATTATAACATTTTAATGATATTACTACCTATATTAAATTACAAACTATCTTTATTGTTGTCTATTGGTAATTCAATATGGTTTGTCCAGGTAGTATCAACCAGAAATTATGTTTATAGACGCTATTAATATTGTGATTTCATTAAACAATTATTAATTATTAATTGTATAATGAAATCGCTTAAAAATAATGGAATTGAATTTTGGATTATCACTGTATAACAAATAACTAAATCATTGGTAAACTGAAATATCTACAAAATAATCGACCTATACTACATTCAGATTATATTATTACATTATTTTCGGAATCCAGTAGATTAATATATTGTTAATAGTTTTATACAGATTAGTGCCATCTTTAGTGTTAATAATGCCATCTACAATTGGAACAGCTGAACGTATATTTTGGATGGTATGCGTTAGTAAGACGGAAACAACACATTTGGTTACGACGTTATCTTAATCGTATAAATATGACATTGAAATACCTGTAAAGTAGCATACTGCTGTTTCATTGTTCACGTTGCAAAATTGTGTTGAATTTTCGACATTGGGTAAAAATACCTGATCTTTGGGTCCCAATTGATATTTGAGCTCTCCGTCAGTCAATTTCCGTAAGAACATAGCTGTGTCATTATCCGGACCATACAATAACGAAGTGTCAAGAAAACTGGAAGCTCCAGTTTGCTAATACGTAGATAAACGAAATTCGGCAAAAATTATACAGATCTCATTATAAATTTCAGTTAATATAAGATAATTTAAATAAATTGTATTTTGTTTTCATTTTTATTACTTGTCTGACTGGTTTGATCGCACACCCTAGATCAGATGTGTCAGCTGTTCGTGCAATGGATAAACATCGTTTTTTCGATCCAGAATCGTCCTCGGGGATTGTTATATTAAGACATTGTTTTGGTAGATTTTCCGGGGTAGTACCATCTGGATTGCAACATTCCAGCGGACTGCTATCGTCTTATAGAAATGTAAGATATTTTTATTAAAAACAAGACGCTTGATGAATTATTATTTATTAAAATATTCACAATATTGAACCATCGATGATGTGTTAACTTGAATAATTGATAAAATAATTTTTAATAATCAAATACAATAATTAATTAGTTAGTTTGTTTATACATTATTAGCTGTTCCGTCACGGCGTTGCCCGTGTATTAGATGCGTTAATAATGTGTGAAACTCACGTCGATCAAAAATGTATATATTAGTATATATACTAAATATACTAATATATAAGAGAAATATGCTACAACATACAAATATGCTTAGTACTAATTAATTGTATCGTGTAGATAGAAGCTGTTGATTTTAACACTATAGTTATAGTTGTGTTTATTTAGCACCTTTTAAATGGACATAATATTATATAAAGGTTCATTCATCGTGTTTTTTTGTGAGCTTGAGTTATAAAGCATTTATAAAAATGTATTTAAATATTTTTAGTTCCGAGTCCACGCATTGTTTTAAATTAAAATGTTTTTGACAAAAAAAGTTGAATCACTATTTTTAATTTGTTTGGAACTTAAATAAATAAGAATATTACACAATAATATTTTAAGTAATTTACATTTTTATAATTATTAGATATAAGGTTTTTTTATTTATCATCCAACTATAACTAAATAGGTAGGTAATTTAATCGATTCCTTAAAAAACATATACCTCATATCCCTCTCATTAATTTAAAATAGTAGTGTTATTATTAGTAGAATATGTGAGTATTAGGTATATAGCAATAATAAATTATTTTACATGAAAAAAGCTGTTAAAAATCATCTCATCAAAAATGGTAAAAGTTTACTTATATTAATTTGTGTTACGCAAAAATTAAAATTTGAATAACGTGCTTTGAGATACTTACCTAATGTAGTTTTGGAAAGCAATAATGCAGTATCGTGTGTAATAATTTGACCAAATTGCATCATAAGTGAATTATGTCTTGGTGCCGGAAAATCTTTATCTATGAAAGCAGTTGTTCGTATGTGTCTGACATTTGGTAATTCATTGCCCGATTTCGCTTTTCTTATTTCGCTATTATCTTAAATTAAATTTATTCGTTTTTCATATTATAAACAATAAAGATATTCACTTAGTATACATACTATCTGAATAGTTTGCTTGGATAATTCGTATGTTTGCTGTATTAGCTTGTCCCCAAACTGGATTATCTAAGTTATTACAACTACCATCCATAGTTCTAAACCGATACTCGATATCACAATCGGGCTTAGAAAAACATTTGTCGGCAAGGTTAATATCGTCTGGGCTTAAGAGTCCAGTAGATTCAGGTTCCTTCATAAGTGACCTAAATAATACAAAATTCAACACAATTAAATATAAAGAAAAAAGGTAACACAGATTAAATTTTTATTTACGGTATTGTAGAAGGATTTGGATCTGAATTATTAGTTAATAAATCACTTATTATAAAATTATACGTTCTTGTATCCTGAATGTTGTCATTTTCATGGACATCGTTTGTTGCATATTTACAACGGGCTCCCTTTGATATGCGATTTTTGTAATCTATTTGAAAAATAATAATGATGGATTATACTATGTTTAAATACAAAGAGGGAATATACAATTTTTCCGTTTTTACTTATCATGAAAAACAGTTATTATTAAAAATTTCGCGAAACTGTTTAATTTTAATTTTAATGTTTCATGTGTGAACATTTTTTTTTTACTATCTCAGCTGAATTTTATCTGATTATGATCTTGTTCTAATTAATTATAGTATTTATTCTTTGTTTATTATAGTAATTTTATTTAATCTTGAGCACATTTTAGTACAATTTGTAATTAGCTCTAATCTGTTTTGATTAGTGGTGTTTAATTTAATTCTAACTCGTCAGCTTTAACTTATGGAAATTTAATGTATAGTTGAGATTACTGGACTACTTTACTAGTAGGTATTATACCTACTTGTATTTTTTTTGTTTTTAATCTATATTACTATACATTTAATATTTACCGAATTTTTATAATTTATTTTTTCAAAGTTTGATTAAGTTAAAGGCTACCTTTAAACAACATTTTTGGTTATTAATTGTTACTAATTGAATATCTACTTTCTAAAAATAGTTTAAATCAAATATTTTAAATTCAGGGTACCGGGCTGACAAAAATTGAAAAATATGATTTAATATATGATTAACCTGTATAATGTGAGTTTTCCACATTTTGATGAAGGCCATGCGATACACCAACAAATAACACTAAATTAATAATTTCAATTGTCTTCATATTTGAACTTTTGTTAACTTATAGTATAGTAATGCAATAACTGAAACACATTGAGAATTGAAATTTTAAATGGTTTTTGTCGTTAATGAATTGTTATAATACTCTATTGAGTTGTAACTTACCTATATTATACCGGTGATTGGTTTGATATTTAAATTGGCATATCGGTATAAGTATTAGATTATATAATTTAGTTGGCTGCAACTTGTTTGCGCAAAATCTATAATTTTTACCTAAAAATCGGAACTCGTAGGCGCACACGGTTATATTAAATGTAAAACTGATTTGCACATATGAAAATAATTATATTTTATTTCGGTGACAGATGAGCACTGATATACATCGGATAAAGATAGATTACGGAAATGTTATTAAATTCCTTACAAACAGAACGTATAGAGAACTTATAGTGTGTGTACATAGAATTTGTGACTTTATCCTATATTTACTAAATGTGGATTTAGAAATTAGTGAAGTTGTTGAATCGCGACGTGGAAATATTTATATTAGTGTAAATAATTTTAAATTCACCAAATATTGTATTTTAAAAAGTGGTTATATAGTTTATACCAGGTATAATGTTATATTTTATACTATAAATACTTATCATCAATTGATATTTGACCAATTATATAATCGTACGAATAATGTTGATTGCATATTTTTTTAAGTATATCTATGGAGTGATCCATTTAATTATTTTAAAAATTATTGAGGTTTTTTTTTATATAAGTTTAAGTCGTTACAAACAACGTTTTTGAAAAAAAATTATGGCATTTTTTTAATATTTTTTATCGTTTTTAAGTTTTTTACTCACTCGAATGACAACATACATTATTAATTTTTAATTTTTCAAAGCAGAATATAATTCGTGATGTAAGTAAATTATGTTCTACAAGTAGCTTATTAGTTAAAAATATTTAAAGTTTGGATGAGGGGAGTAATTGTTCAAACATTTTGTGGATCACCTCTGTGCAACTCCATTCCGCTTAAACTTCAAATACTTATAATTTATAAACAAGTAGTCTAAAGTTCAATTTTCTTGTATCAAATTACTTTTTCTAAAATATATCCTTCATAAAAAAATTTCAAATGATAACGATAAAAAATTATTAAAGCTATTTTTTTTTGTTTTAGAAAGATGCTGGTTTTAATGGCTTTAAAATAAGTAAAATAAATATTTACAAAACCATCAGTTAATTCTGAAACAATGCATATATTACATTAAATTAATCACTCTGTATATATTAGCGTCATTTAATTATATAATTGGTCAATAACTGAAGGACGAACCACTTGTCTATAACGCGTAATGAATTAAGGTAATATTGATGCATTTAAATCGTGTCCTATCATAGATTATCTTGAAGTAGGTTTCATCCAACTTAAAAAGTGTAAATAGGTATTAAAAAATAAGTGTTTTCCATTAAATGGGTCTGGTTTAACATTATGTTACGATATAATATTGTATTACCTAAATAATAATGGCATACTAAGCTATTATGTTTATCGAAACACAAATTATTATAGTCAACTAAATTTTAAATCCAAATTTCTTATTTTAAAAAAAAAAAATTATCATTAAATTAGATTTGTTAAAACTTAAATTTGAATTTGAATTAAACGATAAATAATTCTATAAAACGAAAAACTATAATAAGCAGAGATGTCCTGTCAGTTAATATTTAATATTTTATTTTTAAGGACATTTTATTAGACATTTATATTTCCATCGGTAATACGATAATATGTTGAACTAGTCTTCGTCAAAACAAATATCATATAATGTAGGTAATCATTAACTTTTAAGTCAATGGTGTGATTAATAATGATACACAGACACATCATTCCACACTCAGAAGCCAGAATTAAACAACACAATATAACTCATATAATGGTTCGGGACAGATTATAGCACATTTTATTAAATCGATAGGTATCCAATATCGAAATATTTTAAATAACTGATTTTAACAAAAATAGTTGGTAATAATGTCAACCAAAATAGTTTTTGTTTTACACTATCATATAAATATCAATAATAATCACTGTACTACGGATATTCATGTCAGGAATGTACGCAGAATGTGGTTAAAAATTAACCTAACCTATATTAATTTAATTATTTTTATGGAGAATATACTTAAGAGAAATTATCTCTCAATGTTTGATTTCAAAACACTTATGCAAAGTGCAAGAACCCTTCTGGTTTTGGATATAGATACATATAATTTTAACAAAAATGTACGTACCTAGATAACGCTGTGAATGATTATGGTTGAACAAAAGAAATTAAATTTCCAATCATAATTTGTAGCAATTAAATATTAAAGTATTGTTGTAAGTATAAACAATTGACAAAGTTTCTTTACGATGATTTTTTGGAACAGTGGAAGCTTTTTTTTTATTTTTAATGATTTTTACTTTGAGGATTCCGAATAATTTAGTATTTAAGCCATTTCAAGTTTCAACTGACCAGTGTATGGCAGCATTTTGCAACATTCACAGTAGTTATTCGATAGTGCAAAACTTCGGGTCTTTTTTCTTCGGTAACCATTTAAATAATAATAATGTTTTTTTATAGAAATAAAAGTTGTAATTTTTATATTTAATTTAAATAATCATCTACTGTCTAATTTTTAATATTCTTGACATCTAAAAGTAAAAAGTATATAGATATTAAATAATTTAAATAAAACGATAAGTTTTTTAAAATATCTTTCATGTAGTACGAGTCATGTGTAACAATTTTGTTCTAACTTCTAATACTAAACATGTTTAAATATCTAATGACAAATGTATAATATTTTATACTTATTTACTACATGATACAAAGTATATAAATATAGAATATATATGTATACATAAACTAATTGACACAATATTCTTATTGACTGTCTATCCAAGGAGCCAGATTGAATTTCGTTATTGAGTTGCAGGATACCAAAGGGTTTCTGAAAGAGAGAAAAAAAAATTATTTTTTTTATTAATTTAATAATAAATTTGCATTGATAATGGCATTCGTTGCGTATCATAATAATAATATTATAATTTTATTAATTATATACACTTTTTATTATTTTCTATATTATATTTAAAATTTAAATACATAATGGAAATTTAATTATATCTATATTTTTATGGCATATTTTTTTAAATACCCGTGTACGATGTATTCTATAAAATTAGTTGAAACCAATCTAAATTGTAAAAATTAATGTTTTAAAGTACTCACCGACTACTGGGTACATCAAATGCATTCCGTTGTATAAAACGAATGTCTGACGTCACACACATCAGGAAAGCTAATGTCGTTTTTCGTATTTCATTAAGTTGGTCTTTAATAAAATAAAAAAATATATATAAATTTATCCATTAAACAGTTTAAATTAACATAAAAATAGTGGTACTTAAACTGTATAACCATCAACGTTACCTAAGCTAAAAGAACCCGGTTGGTTTCCAAATTCGTAAAAAAATCTATCACCAAATTTCCATCTGAAAAACATTTCACCTATAACGCACTGGAATGTGTGCCCAAATATAGATCCCGGTTTCGGTTTTTCTAAAGTACCAGCTGCATAATAGTCAATATCATCCACATCTTCATACAAGCTAGCTAAGGCGTCGACGTTCTACAAAACATTTAAATTTACTAGATATAGATAATTATTGCATTAGACAATAATATACCAACGAGTGAATTCTTATTTACTTTTTTACTTATTTGATCAGTCAAGTCACTAAATTTTCTAGCAGCTTTCAATCCACATAGTTGTCTGAATTTATTATAGGGGGGTTCCCCGAAATCTCGGCCACGTTCTAAATCTATGGTGATCAAGTCAACGCCGTCTGTTTTGTTCGGGTTTTGAATAGAAATTCACTTATCTATATCAAACAATCAACACATTTTTTGTTGCAAATATTATTGTTTTCACCCAATAGGTAAATAATATAATTAAAACCAAAATGAAATACTTCTTTGGTAAAAAATTGATCTTGTCCCTGTGCGTGCTGAGTAAGCATTCCTCTAACGAGGCTATCATAATTATCTTTATTTTGTACTATGTCGGGTCTTAAAAAATATCACTTAGACGTAGCGTTGACGTGGTTTGCCTGGATTCATTAACTAAACTATAAATAAATCATTTTTAATTTAATTTAAATGAGTTTCGTAGAATAATGTTATGAATGTTATGATGCATATGATTGAATTTACTCCATGGATCCTTGTATATAGCTGTGGAGAGCTCTATACGCAGCAGCGGTAAAACTAGTAAATGTAGTCGGGTTTAAAATGCATCATAATTATTGTTAAAGCCTTGACTTAACGGTAATAAGTTATTTTCTCTGGAAAAATCTCTTCCTGTAATTATTTAATATGTATGATAATTACAATACATTATACGCATAGTTTTATGTATTTGACGAATACATCTGTAGGTAATAGTTTTATGTTTTATTGAAAATCCAATGTTTATGGAAAAATAGTGATCACCTACCCAAAATTACCGGAACAAATTCATTGTAGTAACATGCTGGTACATTGCGATGAGTAATCTCCTGGCTTCTTGGTATATTTTTCGTCGTTCCACGCGGGGTTCAATCTATTTAACTCATCGCACAGTATGTTATGTAATCGTAATAAGGAAATTGTATTGACTGCCATATTGGGATGTTGGTTAACTCTTAGATCTCCTGAATAAAGTGTACATTTTATACAATAAAGGAAGTTAATTTTGTAAAAACAGAATTTAATAAAATAAAATAATAATACATATATAGAAAGCTAAATTAAATACGCATACATAAATATATTAAACATAATAATTGCATATAGATAATTGTCTGACAATAATATGATTAGTTTATCGGTAAACATATAATCTATTTTACCAATTAATAATTATGTACATTAAGTAATACTTTATAAAGTTCGACTTGAAAAAAAACAAATGAGATATAATTTATAAGTATATGTGAGTATTTAATACATATTTATCTGATAAGAACTATTGCACCTATTTTTTGGTATTTATAGTGTTATTCTATTATTTTTCTGATAATTGTTTAATTTTTAATTAATATTTCTCTAAGAGGACATTGCGAGTAGCATGTGTTGTTTTTATCTTACATACATAAAATATGAAAAATTTTCGTTCAGCAGAATTAACTTTGTGATGTTAGTTTTAATATTAGAGTAAATTTACCTATTATCAAATAAAACATATTATTTAGAAAATTTCACATGCTTTTAATGATATTATCATTTTAAAGTTGTAATATTTTACATAGCTATAACTTAATTTAAAATGATAATATCGATAAAAGGATATGATTTCCTAGGTAATATCTTTAACTTTAAATTTGATAATAGGTAAATTTATTCTAATATTATTAAAGCTAACATCACAAAAAGTGTTCTATTGAACGCAATTTTGGTATGATGTACGCTAGCAAGACAGAGACACATTAAGCGGATATAACGTCCTCTTAATAGAAATTAATAATGCTTAATAATTTGCTATAGTCGATTTCACAATTTTTAGCGCAGTTGAAGAAAAAATATATTTGCTTGGATATTTTATAATAACTAATTCGAATGATGATTGATAATTTTAAGCTCTAAACAGTCTATTTAAAATAGAAGTTATTTTCTATTATAAGTGTGTTATTTCACAATAGTATTATATATAATAATACTATATAGGTACACAATTTTATTTAAAATTATGCAATGTCTTGCTTTAATTGATAACATTAAAACAACTATAGACATTTTTATTTACAAAAATTCT
>NC_040878.1:91825737-91867946 GCF_003676215.2 Rhopalosiphum maidis | reverse complement strand
CACTACTGACATTTAATGCGAAGAATCTAAGTCAAAAAACAAATGCATCATGCCGTAATAGACCATTCGAGTTTTTTTCAAAAAAATGATTTTTAGTGTACTTGGGTGTTAAATATTTAGATTTCTTGATCTTTTGATATAAAACAATAGGCTGAGGGAACTATGATAATGCTACATTGTTTAAAGAACTTTCCAGTACGAAATAAACACTTAAACGACTTAAATTAGGTTTTACTGCAAAATCATCAAAAAGTAACGAAATTTTTCAAAAAGTGACGAAACTATATAAAAAAAAAAAAAATAAAAAATTTAATGTTTTATTGCATGCTAATTGTTTCGACCACACTACTGACAATTAATGCGAAGTATTAAGTCAAACAAAATACATCATGCCGTATATACCATTCGAGTTTTTTTTAAAAAAAATGATTTTTAGTGTACTTGGGTGTTAAATATTTAGATTTTCATGATCTTTTTGATATAAAACAATAGGCTGAGGGAACTATGATAATGCTACATTGTTTAAAGAAGCTTCCAGTACGAAATAAATACTTTAAAACGACCTTAAATGAGGGTTTTTACTCCAAAATCATCAAAAAGTAACGAATTTTTCAAAAGTGACGAAAACTGATATAAAAAAAAAATACAATAAATTTAATGTTTTATTGCCGGCTAATTGTTTCGACCACACTACTGACATTTAATGCGAAGAATCTAAGTCAAAAAACAAATGCATCATGCCGTAATAGACCATTCGAGTTTTTTCAAAAAAATGATTTTTAGTGTACTTGGGTGTTAAATATTTTAGATTTTCATGATCTTTTTGATATAAAACATAGGCTGATGGAACTATGATAATGCTACATTGTTTAAAGAAGCTTCCAGTACGAAATAAACACTTAAAATGAAGTTTTTTACTGCAAAATCATCAAAAAGTAACGAAATTTTTCAAAAAGTGACGAAAACTGATATAAAAAAAAAATATAATAAATTTAATGTTTTATTGCATGCTAATTGTTTCGACCACACTACTGACAATTATGCGAAGTATGAAGTCTAACATAAATACATCTCTGCCGTAATATACCATTAAAATTTTTATTAAAAAAATGATTTTTAGTGTACTTGGGTGTTAAATATTTAGATTTTCTTGATCTTTTTGATATAAAACAATAGGCTGAGGGAACTATGATAATGCTACATTGTTTAAAGAAACTTCCAGTACGAAATAAACACTTAAAACGACTTAAAATTAGGTTTTTACTGCAAAATCATCAAAAAGTAACGAAATTTTCAAAAAGTGACGAAAACTTATATAAAAAAAAAAAAAATAAAAATTTAATGTTTTATTGCATGCTAATTGTTTCGACCACACTACTGACAATTAATGCGAAGTATTGAAGTCTTAACATAAATACATCTTGCCGTAATATACCATTCAAGTTTTTTTTAAAAAAAATGATTTTTAGTGTACTTGGGTGTTAAATATTTAGATTTTCTTGATCTTTTTGATATAAAACAATACGCTGAGGGAACTATGATAATGCTACATTGTTTAAAGAAATTTCCAGTACGAAATAAACACTTAAAACGACTTAAAATTAGGTTTTTACTGCAAAATCATCAAAAAGTAACGAAATTTTTCAAAAAGTGACGAAAACTTATATAAAAAAAAAAAAAAAAAATAAATTTAATGTTTTATTGCACATTAATTATTTTGACCTCACTACTGACATTTAATGCGAAGAATCTAAGTCAAAAAACAAATGCATCATGCCGTAATAGACCATTCGAGTTTTTTTAAAAAAATGATTTTTAGTGTACTTGGGTGTTAAATATTTAGATTTTCATGATCTTTTTGATATAAAACAATACGCTGAGGGAACTATGATAATGCTACATTGTTTAAAGAAATTTCCAGTACGAAATAAACACTTAAAACGACTTAAATTAGGTTTTTACTGCAAAATCATCAAAAAGTAACGAAATTTTTCAAAAAGTGACAAAAACTTATATAAAAAAAAAAAAAAATAAAATTTAATGTTTTATTGCACATTAATTATTTTGACCTCACTACTGACATTTAATGCGAAGAATCTAAGTCAAAAACAAATGCATCATGCCGTAATAGAGCATTCGTGTTTTTTTAAAAAAAATGATTTTTAGTGTACTTGGGTGTTAAATATTTAGATTTTCTTGATCTTTTTGATATAAAACAATAGGCTGAGGGAACTATGATAATGCTACATTGTTTAAAGAAATTTCCAGTACGAAATAAACACTTAAAACGACTTAAAATTAGGTTTTTACTGCAAAATCATCAAAAAGTAACGAAATTTTTCAAAAAGTGACGAAAACTTATATAAAAAAAAAAAAAAAAAATAAATTTAATGTTTTATTGCACATTAATTATTTTGACCTCACTACTGACATTTAATGCGAAGAATCTAAGTCAAAAAACAAATGCATCATGCCGTAATAGACCATTCGAGTTTTTTTAAAAAAAATGATTTTTAGTGTACTTGGGTGTTAAATATTTAGATTTTCATGATCTTTTTGATATAAAACAATAGGCTGAGGGAACTATGATAATGCTACATTGTTTAAAGAAGCTTCCAGTACGAAATAAACACTTAAAACGACTTAAAATTAGGTTTTTACAGCAAATCATCAAAAAGTAACGAAATTTTTCAAAAAGTGACAAAACTGATATAAAAAAAAAAATACAATAATTTAATGTTTTATTGCACATTAATTATTTTGACCTCACTACTGACATTAATGCGAAGAATCTAAGTCAAAAACAAATGCATCATGCCGTAATAGACCATTCGAGTTTTTTTAAAAAAAATGATTTTAGTGTACTTGGGTGTTAAATATTTAGATTTTCTTGATCTTTTTGATATAAAACAATACGCTGAGGGAACTATGATAATGCTACATTGTTTAAAGAAATTTCCAGTACGAAATAAACACTTAAAACGACTTAAAATTAGGTTTTTACTGCAAAATCATCAAAAAGTAACGAAATTTTTCAAAAAGTGACGAAAACTTATATAAAAAAAAAAAAAAAAATAAATTTAATGTTTTATTGCACATTAATTATTTTGACCTCACTACTGACATTTAATGCGAAGAATCTAAGTCAAAAAACAAATGCATCATGCCGTAATAGACCATTCGAGTTTTTTTAAAAAAAATGATTTTTAGTGTACTTGGGTGTTAAATATTTAGATTTTCATGATCTTTTTGATATAAAACAATAGGCTGAGGGAACTATGATAATGCTACATTGTTTAAAGAAATTTCCAGTACGAAATAAACACTTAAAACGACTTAAATTAGGTTTTTACTGCAAAATCATCAAAAAGTAACGAAATTTTTCAAAAAGTGACGAAAACTTATATAAAAAAAAAAAAAAAAAATAAATTTAATGTTTTATTGCATGCTAATTGTTTCGACCACACTACTGACAATTAATGCGAAGAATCTAAGTCAAAAAACAAATGCATCATGCCGTAATAGACCATTCGAGTTTTTTTAAAAAAAATGATTTTTAGTGTACTTGGGTGTTAAATATTTAGATTTTCTTGATCTTTTTGATATAAAACAATAGGCTGAGGGAACTATGATAATGCTACATTGTTTAAAGAAATTTCCAGTACGAAATAAACACTTAAAACGACTTAAAATTAGGTTTTTACTGCAAAATCATCAAAAAGTAACGAAATTTTTCAAAAAGTGACGAAAACTTATATAAAAAAAAAAAAAAAAATAAATTTAATGTTTTATTGCACATTAATTATTTTGACCTCACTACTGACATTTAATGCGAAGAATCTAAGTCAAAAAACAAATGCATCATGCCGTAATAGACCATTCGAGTTTTTTTAAAAAAAATGATTTTTAGTGTACTTGGGTGTTAAATATTTAGATTTTCATGATCTTTTTGATATAAACAATAGGCTGAGGGAACTATGATAATGCTACATTGTTTAAAGAAATTTCCAGTACGAAATAAACACTTAAAACGACTTAAAATTAGGTTTTTACTGCAAAATCATCAAAAAGTAACGAAATTTTTCAAAAAGTGACGAAAACTTATATAAAAAAAAAAAAAAAAAATAAATTTAATGTTTTATTGCACATTAATTATTTTGACCTCACTACTGACATTTAATGCGAAGAATCTAAGTCAAAAAACAAATGCATCATGCCGTAATAGACCATTCGAGTTTTTTAAAAAAAATGATTTTTAGTGTACTTGGGTGTTAAATATTTAGATTTTCATGATCTTTTTGATATAAAACAATAGGCTGAGGGAACTATGATAATGCTACATTGTTTAAAGAAGCTTCCAGTACGAAATAAACACTTAAAACGACTTAAAATTAGGTTTTTACAGCAAAATCATCAAAAAGTAACGAAATTTTTCAAAAAGTGACGAAAACTGATATAAAAAAAAAATATAATAAATTTAATGTTTTATTGCATGCTAATTGTTTCGACCACACTACTGACAATTAATGCGAAGTATCGAAGTCTTAACATAAATACATCTTGCCGTAATATACCATTCAAGTTTTTTTAAAAAAATGATTTTTAGTGTACTTGGGTGTTAAATATTTAGATTTTCTTGATCTTTTTGATATAAAACAATAGGCTGAGGGAACTATGATAATGCTACATTGTTTAAAGAAACTTCCAGTACGAATTAAACACTTAAAACGACTTAAAATTAGGTTTTTACTGCAAAATCATCAAAAAGTAACGAAATTTTTCAAAAAGTGACGAAAACTTATATAAAAAAAAAAAAATAAAAAATTTAATGTTTTATTGCATGCTAATTGTTTCGACCACACTACTGACAATTAATGCGAAGTATTGAAGTCTTAACATAAATACATCTTGCCGTAATATACCATTCAAGTTTTTTTTAAAAAAATGATTTTTAGTGTACTTGGGTGTTAAATATTTAGATTTTCTTGATCTTTTTGATATAAAACAATACGCTGAGGGAACTATGATAATGCTACATTGTTTAAAGAAATTTCCAGTACGAAATAAACACTTAAAACGACTTAAAATTAGGTTTTTACTGCAAAATCATCAAAAAGTAACGAAATTTTTCAAAAAGTGACGAAAACTTATATAAAAAAAAAAAAAAAAAATAAATTTAATGTTTTATTGCACATTAATTATTTTGACCTCACTACTGACATTTAATGCGAAGAATCTAAGTCAAAAAACAAATGCATCATGCCGTAATAGACCATTCGAGTTTTTTTAAAAAAAATGATTTTTAGTGTACTTGGGTGTTAAATATTTAGATTTTCATGATCTTTTGATATAAAACAATAGGCTGAGGGAACTATGATAATGCTACATTGTTTAAAGAAGCTTCCAGTACGAAATAAACACTTAAAACGACTTAAAATTAGGTTTTTACAGCAAAATCATCAAAAAGTAACGAAATTTTTCAAAAAGTGACAAAAACTGATATAAAAAAAAAAATACAATAAATTTAATGTTTTATTGCACATTAATTATTTTGACCTCACTACTGACATTTAATGCGAAGAATCTAAGTCAAAAACAAATGCATCATGCCGTAATAGACCATTCGAGTTTTTTTAAAAAAAATGATTTTTAGTGTACTTGGGTGTTAAATATTTAGATTTTCTTGATCTTTTTGATATAAAACAATACGCTGAGGGAACTATGATAATGCTACATTGTTTAAAGAAATTTCCAGTACGAAATAAACACTTAAAACGACTTAAAATTAGGTTTTTACTGCAAAATCATCAAAAAGTAACGAAATTTTTCAAAAAGTGACGAAAACTTATATAAAAAAAAAAAAAAAAAATAAATTTAATGTTTTATTGCACATTAATTATTTTGACCTCACTACTGACATTTAATGCGAAGAATCTAAGTCAAAAAACAAATGCATCATGCCGTAATAGACCATTCGAGTTTTTTTAAAAAAAATGATTTTTAGTGTACTTGGGTGTTAAATATTTAGATTTTCATGATCTTTTTGATATAAAACAATAGGCTGAGGGAACTATGATAATGCTACATTGTTTAAAGAAATTTCCAGTACGAAATAAACACTTAAAACGACTTAAAATTAGGTTTTTACTGCAAAATCATCAAAAAGTAACGAAATTTTTCAAAAAGTGACGAAAACTTATATAAAAAAAAAAAAAAAAATAAATTTAATGTTTTATTGCATGCTAATTGTTTCGACCACACTACTGACAATTAATGCGAAGAATCTAAGTCAAAAAACAAATGCATCATGCCGTAATAGACCATTCGAGTTTTTTAAAAAAAATGATTTTTAGTGTACTTGGGTGTTAAATATTTAGATTTTCTTGATCTTTTTGATATAAAACAATAGGCTGAGGGAACTATGATAATGCTACATTGTTTAAAGAAATTTCCAGTACGAAATAAACACTTAAAACGACTTAAAATTAGGTTTTTACTGCAAAATCATCAAAAAGTAACGAAATTTTTCAAAAAGTGACGAAAACTTATATAAAAAAAAAAAAAAAAAATAAATTTAATGTTTTATTGCACATTAATTATTTTGACCTCACTACTGACATTTAATGCGAAGAATCTAAGTCAAAAAACAAATGCATCATGCCGTAATAGACCATTCGAGTTTTTTTAAAAAAAATGATTTTTAGTGTACTTGGGTGTTAAATATTTAGATTTTCATGATCTTTTTGATATAAAACAATAGGCTGAGGGAACTATGATAATGCTACATTGTTTAAAGAAATTTCCAGTACGAAATAAACACTTAAAACGACTTAAAATTAGGTTTTTACTGCAAAATCATCAAAAAGTAACGAAATTTTTCAAAAAGTGACGAAAACTTATATAAAAAAAAAAAAAAAAATAAATTTAATGTTTTATTGCACATTAATTATTTTGACCTCACTACTGACATTTAATGCGAAGAATCTAAGTCAAAAAACAAATGCATCATGCCGTAATAGACCATTCGAGTTTTTTTAAAAAAAATGATTTTTAGTGTACTTGGGTGTTAAATATTTAGATTTTCATGATCTTTTTGATATAAAACAATAGGCTGAGGGAACTATGATAATGCTACATTGTTTAAAGAAGCTTCCAGTACGAAATAAACACTTAAAACGACTTAAAATTAGGTTTTTACAGCAAAATCATCAAAAAGTAACGAAATTTTTCAAAAAGTGACGAAAACTGATATAAAAAAAAAATATAATAAATTTAATGTTTTATTGCATGCTAATTGTTTCGACCACACTACTGACAATTAATGCGAAGTATCGAAGTCTTAACATAAATACATCTTGCCGTAATATACCATTCAAGTTTTTTTTAAAAAAAATGATTTTTAGTGTACTTGGGTGTTAAATATTTAGATTTTCTTGATCTTTTTGATATAAAACAATAGGCTGAGGGAACTATGATAATGCTACATTGTTTAAAGAAACTTCCAGTACGAATTAAACACTTAAAACGACTTAAAATTAGGTTTTTACTGCAAAATCATCAAAAAGTAACGAAATTTTTCAAAAAGTGACGAAAACTTATATAAAAAAAAAAAAAATAAAAAATTTAATGTTTTATTGCATGCTAATTGTTTCGACCACACTACTGACAATTAATGCGAAGTATTGAAGTCTTAACATAAATACATCTTGCCGTAATATACCATTCAAGTTTTTTTTAAAAAAAATGATTTTTAGTGTACTTGGGTGTTAAATATTTAGATTTTCTTGATCTTTTTGATATAAAACAATACGCTGAGGGAACTATGATAATGCTACATTGTTTAAAGAAATTTCCAGTACGAAATAAACACTTAAAACGACTTAAAATTAGGTTTTTACTGCAAAATCATCAAAAAGTAACGAAATTTTTCAAAAAGTGACGAAAACTTATATAAAAAAAAAAAAAAAAAATAAATTTAATGTTTTATTGCACTTTAATTATTTTGACCTCACTACTGACATTTAATGCGAAGAATCTAAGTCAAAAAACAAATGCATCATGCCGTAATAGACCATTCGAGTTTTTTTAAAAAAAATGATTTTTAGTGTACTTGGGTGTTAAATATTTAGATTTTCATGATCTTTTTGATATAAAACAATAGGCTGAGGGAACTATGATAATGCTACATTGTTTAAAGAAGCTTCCAGTACGAAATAAATACTTAAAACGACTTAAAATTAGGTTTTTACAGCAAAATCATCAAAAAGTAACGAAATTTTTCAAAAAGTGACGAAAACTGATATAAAAAAAAAATATAATAAATTTAATGTTTTATTGCATGCTAATTGTTTCGACCACACTACTGACAATTAATGCGAAGTATCGAAGTCTTAACATAAATACATCTTGCCGTAATATACCATTCAAGTTTTTTTTAAAAAAAATGATTTTTAGTGTACTTGGGTGTTAAATATTTAGATTTTCTTGATCTTTTTGATATAAAACAATACGCTGAGGGAACTATGATAATGCTACATTGTTTAAAGAAATTTCCAGTACGAAATAAACACTTAAAACGACTTAAAATTAGGTTTTTACTGCAAAATCATCAAAAAGTAACGAAATTTTTCAAAAAGTGACGAAAACTTATATAAAAAAAAAAAAAAAAATAAATTTAATGTTTTATTGCACATTAATTATTTTGACCTCACTACTGACATTTAATGCGAAGAATCTAAGTCAAAAAACAAATGCATCATGCCGTAATAGACCATTCGAGTTTTTTTAAAAAAAATGATTTTTAGTGTACTTGGGTGTTAAATATTTAGATTTTCATGATCTTTTTGATATAAAACAATAGGCTGAGGGAACTATGATAATGCTACATTGTTTAAAGAAGCTTCCAGTACGAAATAAACACTTAAAACGACTTAAAATTAGGTTTTTACAGCAAAATCATCAAAAAGTAACGAAATTTTTCAAAAAGTGACGAAAACTGATATAAAAAAAAAATATAATAAATTTAATGTTTTATTGCATGCTAATTGTTTCGACCACACTACTGACAATTAATGCGAAGTATCGAAGTCTTAACATAAATACATCTTGCCGTAATATACCATTCAAGTTTTTTTTAAAAAAAATGATTTTTAGTGTACTTGGGTGTTAAATATTTAGATTTTCTTGATCTTTTTGATATAAAACAATAGGCTGAGGGAACTATGATAATGCTACATTGTTTAAAGAAACTTCCAGTACGAATTAAACACTTAAAACGACTTAAAATTAGGTTTTTACTGCAAAATCATCAAAAAGTAACGAAATTTTTCAAAAAGTGACGAAAACTAATATAAAAAAAAATATAATAAATTTAATGTTTTATTGCACACTAATTGTTTCGACCTCACTACTGACATTTAATGCGAAGAATCTAAGTCAAAAAACAAATGCATCATGCCGTAATAGACCATTCGAGTTTTTTTCAAAAAAATGATTCTTAGTGTACTTGGGTGTTAAATATTTAGATTTTCTTGATCTTTTTGATATAAAACAATAGGCTGAGGGAACTATGATAATGCTACATTGTTTAAAGAAACTTCCAGTACGAAATAAACACTTAAAACGACTTAAAATTAGGTTTTTACTGCAAAATCATCAAAAAGTAACGAAATTTTTCAAAAAGTGACGAAAACTTATATAAAAAAAAAAAAAATAAAAAATTTAATGTTTTATTGCATGCTAATTGTTTCGACCACACTACTGACAATTAATGCGAAGTATTGAAGTCTTAACATAAATACATCTTGCCGTAATATACCATTCAAGTTTTTTTTAAAAAAAATGATTTTTAGTGTACTTGGGTGTTAAATATTTAGATTTTCATGATCTTTTTGATATAAAACAATAGGCTGAGGGAACTATGATAATGCTACATTGTTTAAAGAAGCTTCCAGTACGAAATAAATACTTAAAACGACTTAAAATGAGGTTTTTACTCCAAAATCATCAAAAAGTAACGAAATTTTTCAAAAAGTGACGAAAACTGATATAAAAAAAAAAATACAATAAATTTAATGTTTTATTGCCGGCTAATTGTTTCGACCACATTACTGACATTTAATGCGAAGAATCTAAGTCAAAAAACAAATGCATCATGCCGTAATAGACCATTCGAGTTTTTTTCAAAAAAATGATTTTTAGTGTACTTGGGTGTTAAATATTTAGATTTTCATGATCTTTTTGATATAAAACAATAGGCTGAGGGAACTATGATAATGCTACATTGTTTAAAGAAGCTTCAAGTACGAAATAAACACTTAAAATGAAGTTTTTACTGCAAAATCATCAAAAAGTAACGAAATTTTTCAAAAAGTGACGAAAACTGATATAAAAAAAAATATAATAAATTTAATGTTTTATTGCATGCTAATTGTTTCGACCACACTACTGACAATTAATGCGAAGTATTGAAGTCTTAACATAAATACATCTTGCCGTAATATACCATTAAAATTTTTATTAAAAAAAATGATTTTTAGTGTACTTGGGTGTTAAATATTTAGATTTTCTTGATCTTTTTGATATAAAACAATAGGCTGAGGGAACTATGATAATGCTACATTGTTTAAAGAAACTTCCAGTACGAAATAAACACTTAAAACGACTTAAAATTAGGTTTTTACTGCAAAATCATCAAAAAGTAACGAAATTTTTCAAAAAGTGACGAAAACTTATATAAAAAAAAAAAAAAAAAATAAATTTAATGTTTTATTGCACATTAATTATTTTGACCTCACTACTGACATTTAATGCGAAGAATCTAAGTCAAAAAACAAATGCATCATGCCGTAATAGACCATTCGAGTTTTTTTAAAAAAAATGATTTTTAGTGTACTTGGGTGTTAAATATTTAGATTTTCATGATCTTTTTGATATAAAACAATAGGCTGAGGGAACTATGATAATGCTACATTGTTTAAAGAAGCTTCCAGTACGAAATAAACACTTAAAACGACTTAAAATTAGGTTTTTACAGCAAAATCATCAAAAAGTAACGAAATTTTTCAAAAAGTGACGAAAACTGATATAAAAAAAAAATATAATAAATTTAATGTTTTATTGCATGCTAATTGTTTCGACCACACTACTGACAATTAATGCGAAGTATTGAAGTCTTAACATAAATACATCTTGCCGTAATATACCATTAAAATTTTTATTAAAAAAAATGATTTTTAGTGTACTTGGGTGTTAAATATTTAGATTTTCTTGATCTTTTTGATATAAAACAATAGGCTGAGGGAACTATGATAATGCTACATTGTTTAAAGAAACTTCCAGTACGAAATAAACACTTAAAACGACTTAAAATTAGGTTTTTACTGCAAAATCATCAAAAAGTAACGAAATTTTTCAAAAAGTGACGAAAACTTATATAAAAAAAAAAAAAATAAAAAATTTAATGTTTTATTGCATGCTAATTGTTTCGACCACACTACTGACAATTAATGCGAAGTATTGAAGTCTTAACATAAATACATCTTGCCGTAATATACCATTCAAGTTTTTTTTAAAAAAAATGATTTTTAGTGTACTTGGGTGTTAAATATTTAGATTTTCTTGATCTTTTTGATATAAAACAATAGGCTGAGGGAACTATAATAATGCTACATTGTTTAAAGAAACTTCCAGTACGAAATAAACACTTAAAACGACTTAAAATTAGGTTTTTACTGCAAAATCATCAAAAAGTAACGAAATTTTTCAAAAAGTGACGAAAACTTATATAAAAAAAAAAAAAATAAAAAATTTAATGTTTTATTGCACATTAATTATTTTGACCTCACTACTGACATTTAATGCGAAGAATCTAAGTCAAAAAACAAATGCATCATGCCGTAATAGACCATTCGAGTTTTTTTAAAAAAAATGATTTTTAGTGTACTTGGGTGTTAAATATTTAGATTTTCATGATCTTTTTGATATAAAACAATAGGCTGAGGGAACTATGATAATGCTACATTGTTTAAAGAAATTTCAGTACGAAATAAACACTTAAAACGACTTAAAATTAGGTTTTTACTGCAAAATCATCAAAAAGTAACGAAATTTTTCAAAAAGTGACGAAAACTTATATAAAAAAAAAAAAAAATAAATTTAATGTTTTATTGCACATTAATTATTTTGACCTCACTACTGACATTTAATGCGAAGAATCTAAGTCAAAAAACAAATGCATCATGCCGTAATAGACCATTCGAGTTTTTTTAAAAAAAATGATTTTTAGTGTACTTGGGTGTTAAATATTTAGATTTTCATGATCTTTTTGATATAAAACAATAGGCTGAGGGAACTATGATAATGCTACATTGTTTAAAGAAGCTTCCAGTACGAAATAAACACTTAAAACGACTTAAAATTAGGTTTTTACAGCAAAATCATCAAAAAGTAACGAAATTTTTCAAAAAGTGACGAAAACTGATATAAAAAAAAAATATAATAAATTTAATGTTTTATTGCATGCTAATTGTTTCGACCACACTACTGACAATTAATGCGAAGAATCTAAGTCAAAAAACAAATGCATCATGCCGTAATAGACCATTCGAGTTTTTTTCAAAAAAATGATTCTTAGTGTACTTGGGTGTTAAATATTTAGATTTTCTTGATCTTTTTGATATAAAACAATAGGCTGAGGGAACTATGATAATGCTACATTGTTTAAAGAAACTTCCAGTACGAAATAAACACTTAAAACGACTTAAAATTAGGTTTTTACTGCAAAATCATCAAAAAGTAACGAAATTTTTCAAAAAGTGACGAAAACTTATATAAAAAAAAAAAAATAAAAAATTTAATGTTTTATTGCATGCTAATTGTTTCGACCACACTACTGACAATTAATGCGAAGTATTGAAGTCTTAACATAAATACATCTTGCCGTAATATACCATTCAAGTTTTTTTAAAAAAAATGATTTTTAGTGTACTTGGGTGTTAAATATTTAGATTTTCATGATCTTTTTGATATAAAACAATAGGCTGAGGGAACTATGATAATGCTACATTGTTTAAAGAAGCTTCCAGTACGAAATAAATACTTAAAACGACTTAAAATGAGGTTTTTACTCCAAAATCATCAAAAAGTAACGAAATTTTTCAAAAAGTGACGAAAACTGATATAAAAAAAAAATACAATAAATTTAATGTTTTATTGCCGGCTAATTGTTTCGACCACACTACTGACATTTAATGCGAAGAATCTAAGTCAAAAAACAAATGCATCATGCCGTAATAGACCATTCGAGTTTTTTTCAAAAAAATGATTTTTAGTGTACTTGGGTGTTAAATATTTAGATTTTCATGATCTTTTTGATATAAAACAATAGGCTGAGGGAACTATGATAATGCTACATTGTTTAAAGAAGCTTCAAGTACGAAATAAACACTTAAACGACTTAAATTAGTTTTTACTGCAAAATCATCAAAAAGTAACGAAATTTTTCAAAAAGTGACGAAAACTGATATAAAAAAAAATATAATAAATTTAATGTTTTATTGCATGCTAATTGTTTCGACCACACTACTGACAATTAATGCGAAGTATTGAAGTCTTAACATAAATACATCTTGCCGTAATATACCATTAAAATTTTTATTAAAAAAAATGATTTTTAGTGTACTTGGGTGTTAAATATTTAGATTTTCTTGATCTTTTTGATATAAAACAATAGGCTGAGGGAACTATGATAATGCTACATTGTTTAAAGAAACTTCCAGTACGAAATAAACACTTAAAACGACTTAAAATTAGGTTTTTACTGCAAAATCATCAAAAAGTAACGAAATTTTTCAAAAAGTGACGAAAACTTATATAAAAAAAAAAAAAAAAATAAATTTAATGTTTTATTGCACATTAATTATTTTGACCTCACTACTGACATTTAATGCGAAGAATCTAAGTCAAAAAACAAATGCATCATGCCGTAATAGACCATTCGAGTTTTTTTAAAAAAAATGATTTTTAGTGTACTTGGGTGTTAAATATTTAGATTTTCATGATCTTTTTGATATAAAACAATAGGCTGAGGGAACTATGATAATGCTACATTGTTTAAAGAAGCTTCCAGTACGAAATAAACACTTAAAACGACTTAAAATTAGGTTTTTACAGCAAAATCATCAAAAAGTAACGAAATTTTTCAAAAAGTGACGAAAACTGATATAAAAAAAAAATATAATAAATTTAATGTTTTATTGCATGCTAATTGTTTCGACCACACTACTGACAATTAATGCGAAGTATTGAAGTCTTAACATAAATACATCTTGCCGTAATATACCATTAAAATTTTTATTAAAAAAAATGATTTTTAGTGTACTTGGGTGTTAAATATTTAGATTTTCTTGATCTTTTTGATATAAAACAATAGGCTGAGGGAACTATGATAATGCTACATTGTTTAAAGAAACTTCCAGTACGAAATAAACACTTAAAACGACTTAAAATTAGGTTTTTACTGCAAAATCATCAAAAAGTAACGAAATTTTTCAAAAAGTGACGAAAACTTATATAAAAAAAAAAAAATAAAAAATTTAATGTTTTATTGCATGCTAATTGTTTCGACCACACTACTGACAATTAATGCGAAGTATTGAAGTCTTAACATAAATACATCTTGCCGTAATATACCATTCAAGTTTTTTTAAAAAAAATGATTTTTAGTGTACTTGGGTGTTAAATATTTAGATTTTCTTGATCTTTTTGATATAAAACAATAGGCTGAGGGAACTATGATAATGCTACATTGTTTAAAGAAACTTCCAGTACGAATAAACACTTAAAACGACTTAAAATTAGGTTTTTACTGCAAAATCATCAAAAAGTAACGAAATTTTTCAAAAAGTGACGAAAACTTATATAAAAAAAAAAAATAAATAAATTTAATGTTTTATTGCACATTAATTATTTTGACCTCACTACTGACATTTAATGCGAAGAATCTAAGTCAAAAACAAATGCATCATGCCGTAATAGACCATTCGAGTTTTTTTAAAAAAAATGATTTTTAGTGTACTTGGGTGTTAAATATTTAGATTTTCATGATCTTTTTGATATAAAACAATAGGCTGAGGGAACTATGATAATGCTACATTGTTTAAAGAAATTTCCAGTACGAAATAAACACTTAAAACGACTTAAAATTAGGTTTTTACTGCAAAATCATCAAAAAGTAACGAAATTTTTCAAAAAGTGACGAAAACTTATATAAAAAAAAAATATAATAAATTTAATGTTTTATTGCATGCTAATTGTTTCGACCACACTACTGACAATTAATGCGAAGTATCGAAGTCTTAACATAAATACATCTTGCCGTAATATACCATTCAAGTTTTTTTTAAAAAAATGATTTTTAGTGTACTTGGGTGTTAAATATTTAGATTTTCTTGATCTTTTTGATATAAAACAATAGGCTGAGGGAACTATGATAATGCTACATTGTTTAAAGAAACTTCCAGTACGAATTAAACACTTAAAACGACTTAAAATTAGGTTTTTACAGCAAAATCATCAAAAAGTAACGAAATTTTTCAAAAAGTGACGAAAACTGATATAAAAAAAAAATATAATAAATTTAATGTTTTATTGCATGCTAATTGTTTCGACCACACTACTGACAATTAATGCGAAGTATCGAAGTCTTAACATAAATACATCTTGCCGTAATATACCATTCAAGTTTTTTTTAAAAAAAATGATTTTTAGTGTACTTGGGTGTTAAATATTTAGATTTTCTTGATCTTTTTGATATAAAACAATAGGCTGAGGGAACTATGATAATGCTACATTGTTTAAAGAAACTTCCAGTACGAATTAAACACTTAAAACGACTTAAAATTAGATTTTTACTGCAAAATCATCAAAAAGTAACGAAATTTTTCAAAAAGTGACAAAAACTGATATAAAAAAAAAAATACAATAAATTTAATGTTTTATTGCAGGCTAATTGTTTCGACCACACTACTGACATTTAATGCGAAGAATCTAAGTCAAAAAACAAATGCATCATGCCGTAATAGACCATTCGAGTTTTTTTCAAAAAAATGATTTTTAGTGTACTTGGGTGTTAAATATTTAGATTTTCATGATCTTTTTGATATAAAACAATAGGCTGAGGGAACTATGATAATGCTACATTGTTGAAAGAAGCTTCCAGTACGAAATAAACACTTAAAATGATGTTTTTACTGCAAAATCATCAAAAAGTAACGAAATTTTTCAAAAAGTGACGAAAACTGATATAAAAAAAAAATATAATAAATTTAATGTTTTATTGCATGCTAATTGTTTCGACCACACTACTGACAATTAATGCGAAGTATTGAAGTCTTAACATAAATACATCTTGCCGTAATATACCATTCAAGTTTTTTTTAAAAAAAATGATTTTTAGTGTACTTGGGTGTTAAATATTTAGATTTTCTTGATCTTTTTGATATAAAACAATAGGCTGAGGGAACTATGATAATGCTACATTGTTTAAAGAAACTTCCAGTACGAATTAAACACTTAAAACGACTTAAAATTAGGTTTTTACTGCAAAATCATCAAAAAGTAACGAAATTTTTCAAAAAGTGACAAAAACTGATATAAAAAAAAAAATACAATAAATTTAATGTTTTATTGCAGGCTAATTGTTTCGACCACACTACTGACATTTAATGCGAAGAATCTAAGTCAAAAAACAAATGCATCATGCCGTAATAGACCATTCGAGTTTTTTTCAAAAAAATGATTTTTAGTGTACTTGGGTGTTAAATATTTAGATTTTCATGATCTTTTTGATATAAAACAATAGGCTGAGGGAACTACTGATAATGCTACATTGTTGAAAGAAGCTTCCAGTACGAAATAAACACTTAAAATGATGTTTTTACTGCAAAATCATCAAAAAGTAACGAAATTTTTCAAAAAGTGACGAAAACTGATATAAAAAAAAAAATATAATAAATTTAATGTTTTATTGCATGCTAATTGTTTCGACCACACTACTGACAATTAATGCGAAGTATTGAAGTCTTAACATAAATACATCTTGCCGTAATATACCATTCAAGTTTTTTTTAAAAAAAATGATTTTTAGTGTACTTGGGTGTTAAATATTTAGATTTTCTTGATCTTTTTGATATAAAACAATACGCTGAGGGAACTATGATAATGCTACATTGTTTAAAGAAATTTCCAGTACGAAATAAACACTTAAAACGACTTAAAATTAGGTTTTTACTGCAAAATCATCAAAAAGTAACGAAATTTTTCAAAAAGTGACGAAAACTTATATAAAAAAAAAAAAAAAAAATAAATTTAATGTTTTATTGCACATTAATTATTTTGACCTCACTACTGACATTTAATGCGAAGAATCTAAGTCAAAAAACAAATGCATCATGCCGTAATAGACCATTCGAGTTTTTTTAAAAAAAATGATTTTTAGTGTACTTGGGTGTTAAATATTTAGATTTTCATGATCTTTTTGATATAAAACAATAGGCTGAGGGAACTATGATAATGCTACATTGTTTAAAGAAGCTTCCAGTACGAAATAAACACTTAAAACGACTTAAAATTAGGTTTTTACTGCAAAATCATCAAAAAGTAACGAAATTTTTCAAAAAGTGACGAAAACTTATATAAAAAAAAAAAAAAAATAAATTTAATGTTTTATTGCATGCTAATTATTTTGACCTCACTACTGACATTTAATGCGAAGTATTGAAGTCTTAACATAAATACATCTTGCCGTAATATACCATTCAAGTTTTTTTTAAAAAAAATGATTTTTAGTGTACTTGGGTGTTAAATATTTAGATTTTCTTGATCTTTTTGATATAAAACAATACGCTGAGGGAACTATGATAATGCTACATTGTTTAAAGAAATTTCCAGTACGAAATAAACACTTAAAACGACTTAAAATTAGGTTTTTACTGCAAAATCATCAAAAAGTAACGAAATTTTTCAAAAAGTGACGAAAACTTATATAAAAAAAAAAAAAAAAATAAATTTAATGTTTTATTGCACATTAATTATTTTGACCTCACTACTGACATTTAATGCGAAGAATCTAAGTCAAAAAACAAATGCATCATGCCGTAATAGACCATTCGAGTTTTTTTAAAAAAAATGATTTTTAGTGTACTTGGGTGTTAAATATTTAGATTTTCATGATCTTTTTGATATAAAACAATAGGCTGAGGGAACTATGATAATGCTACATTGTTTAAAGAAATTTCCAGTACGAAATAAACACTTAAAACGACTTAAAATTAGGTTTTTACTGCAAAATCATCAAAAAGTAACGAAATTTTTCAAAAAGTGACGAAAACTGATATAAAAAAAAAAATATAATAAATTTAATGTTTTATTGCATGCTAATTATTTTGACCTACACTACTGACATTAATGCGAAGTATTGAAGTCTTAACATAAATACATCTTGCCGTAATATACCATTCAAGTTTTTTTAAAAAAAATGATTTTTAGTGTACTTGGGTGTTAAATATTTAGATTTTCTTGATCTTTTTGATATAAAACAATACGCTGAGGGAACTATGATAATGCTACATTGTTTAAAGAAATTTCCAGTACGAAATAAACACTTAAAACGACTTAAAATTAGGTTTTTACTGCAAAATCATCAAAAAGTAACGAAATTTTTCAAAAAGTGACGAAAACTTATATAAAAAAAAAAAAAAAAATAAATTTAATGTTTTATTGCACATTAATTATTTTGACCTCACTACTGACATTTAATGCGAAGAATCTAAGTCAAAAAACAAATGCATCATGCCGTAATAGACCATTCGAGTTTTTTTAAAAAAAATGATTTTTAGTGTACTTGGGTGTTAAATATTTAGATTTTCATGATCTTTTTGATATAAAACAATAGGCTGAGGGAACTATGATAATGCTACATTGTTTAAAGAAGCTTCCAGTACGAAATAAACACTTAAAACGACTTAAAATTAGGTTTTTACAGCAAAATCATCAAAAAGTAACGAAATTTTTCAAAAAGTGACGAAAACTTATATAAAAAAAAAAATATAATAAATTTAATGTTTTATTGCATGCTAATTGTTTCGACCACACTACTGACAATTAATGCGAAGTATTGAAGTCTTAACATAAATACATCTTGCCGTAATATACCATTCAAGTTTTTTTTAAAAAAAATGATTTTTAGTGTACTTGGGTGTTAAATATTTAGATTTTCATGATCTTTTTGATATAAAACAATAGGCTGAGGGAACTATGATAATGCTACATTGTTTAAAGAAGCTTCCAGTACGAAATAAATACTTAAAACGACTTAAAATGAGGTTTTTACTCCAAAATCATCAAAAAGTAACGAAATTTTTCAAAAAGTGACGAAAACTGATATAAAAAAAAAAATACAATAAATTTAATGTTTTATTGCCGGCTAATTGTTTCGACCACACTACTGACATTTAATGCGAAGAATCTAAGTCAAAAAACAAATGCATCATGCCGTAATAGACCATTCGAGTTTTTTTCAAAAAAATGATTTTTAGTGTACTTGGGTGTTAAATATTTAGATTTTCATGATCTTTTTGATATAAAACAATAGGCTGAGGGAACTATGATAATGCTACATTGTTTAAAGAAGCTTCCAGTACGAAATAAACACTTAAAATGAAGTTTTTACTGCAAAATCATCAAAAAGTAACGAAATTTTTCAAAAAGTGACGAAAACTGATATAAAAAAAAAATATAATAAATTTAATGTTTTATTGCATGCTAATTGTTTCGACCACACTACTGACAATTAATGCGAAGTATTGAAGTCTTAACATAAATACATCTTGCCGTAATATACCATTCAAGTTTTTTTAAAAAAAATGATTTTTAGTGTACTTGGGTGTTAAATATTTAGATTTTCTTGATCTTTTTGATATAAAACAATACGCTGAGGGAACTATGATAATGCTACATTGTTTAAAGAAATTTCCAGTACGAAATAAACACTTAAAACGACTTAAAATTAGGTTTTTACTGCAAAATCATCAAAAAGTAACGAAATTTTTCAAAAAGTGACGAAAACTTATATAAAAAAAAAAAAAAAAAATAAATTTAATGTTTTATTGCACATTAATTATTTTGACCTCACTACTGACATTTAATGCGAAGAATCTAAGTCAAAAAACAAATGCATCATGCCGTAATAGACCATTCGAGTTTTTTTAAAAAAAATGATTTTTAGTGTACTTGGGTGTTAAATATTTAGATTTTCATGATCTTTTTGATATAAAACAATAGGCTGAGGGAACTATGATAATGCTACATTGTTTAAAGAAATTTCCAGTACGAAATAAACACTTAAAACGACTTAAAATTAGGTTTTTACTGCAAAATCATCAAAAAGTAACGAAATTTTTCAAAAAGTGACGAAAACTTATATAAAAAAAAAAAAAAAATAAATTTAATGTTTTATTGCACATTAATTATTTTGACCTCACTACTGACATTTAATGCGAAGAATCTAAGTCAAAAAACAAATGCATCATGCCGTAATAGACCATTCGAGTTTTTTTAAAAAAAATGATTTTTAGTGTACTTGGGTGTTAAATATTTAGATTTTCATGATCTTTTTGATATAAAACAATAGGCTGAGGGAACTATGATAATGCTACATTGTTTAAAGAAGCTTCCAGTACGAAATAAACACTTAAAACGACTTAAAATTAGGTTTTTACAGCAAAATCATCAAAAAGTAACGAAATTTTTCAAAAAGTGACGAAAACTGATATAAAAAAAAAAATATAATAAATTTAATGTTTTATTGCATGCTAATTGTTTCGACCACACTACTGACAATTAATGCGAAGTATCGAAGTCTTAACATAAATACATCTTGCCGTAATATACCATTCAAGTTTTTTTTAAAAAAAATGATTTTTAGTGTACTTGGGTGTTAAATATTTAGATTTTCTTGATCTTTTTGATATAAAACAATAGGCTGAGGGAACTATGATAATGCTACATTGTTTAAAGAAACTTCCAGTACGAATTAAACACTTAAAACGACTTAAAATTAGGTTTTTACTGCAAAATCATCAAAAAGTAACGAAATTTTTCAAAAAGTGACAAAAACTGATATAAAAAAAAAAATACAATAAATTTAATGTTTTATTGCAGGCTAATTGTTTCGACCACACTACTGACATTTAATGCGAAGAATCTAAGTCAAAAAACAAATGCATCATGCCGTAATAGACCATTCGAGTTTTTTTCAAAAAAATGATTTTTAGTGTACTTGGGTGTTAAATATTTAGATTTTCATGATCTTTTTGATATAAAACAATAGGCTGAGGGAACTATGATAATGCTAGATTGTTGAAAGAAGCTTCCAGTACGAAATAAACACTTAAAATGATGTTTTTACTGCAAAATCATCAAAAAGTAACGAAATTTTTCAAAAAGTGACGAAAACTGATATAAAAAAAAAATATAATAAATTTAATGTTTTATTGCATGTTAATTGTTTCGACCACACTACTGACAATTAATGCGAAGTATTGAAGTCTTAACATAAATACATCTTGCCGTAATATACCATTCAAGTTTTTTTTAAAAAAATGATTTTTAGTGTACTTGGGTGTTAAATATTTAGATTTTCTTGATCTTTTTGATATAAAACAATACGCTGAGGGAACTATGATAATGCTACATTGTTTAAAGAAACTTCCAGTACGAAATAAACACTTAAAACGACTTAAAATTAGGTTTTTACTGCAAAATTATCAAAAAGTAACGAAATTTTTCAAAAAGTGACGAAAACTAATATTAAAAAAAATATAATAAATTTAATGTTTTATTGCATGCTAATTGTTTCGACCACACTACTGACAATTAATGCGAAGTATTGAAGTCTTAACATAAATACATCTTGCCGTAATATACCATTCAAGTTTTTTTTAAAAAAAATGATTTTTAGTGTACTTGGGTGTTAAATATTTAGATTTTCTTGATCTTTTTGATATAAAACAATACGCTGAGGGAACTATGATAATGCTACATTGTTTAAAGAAACTTCCAGTACGAAATAAATACTTAAAATGAAGTTTTTACTGCAAAATCATCAAAAAGTAACGACATTTTTCAAAAAGTGACGAAAACTGATATAAAAAAAAAATACAATAAATTTAATGTTATATTGCATGCTAATTGTTTCGACCACACTACTGACATTTAATGCGAAGAATCTAAGTCAAAAAACAAATGCATCATGCCGTAATAGACCATTCGAGTTTTTTTCAAAAAAATGATTCTTAGTGTACTTGGGTGTTAAATATTTAGATTTTCATGATCTTTTTGATATAAAACAATAGGCTGAGGGAACTATGATAATGCTACATTGTTTAAAGAAGCTTCCAGTACGAAATAAACACTTAAAACGACTTAAAATTAGGTTTTTACAGCAAAATCATCAAAAAGTAACGAAATTTTTCAAAAAGTGACGAAAACTGATATAAAAAAAATATATAATAAATTTAATGTTTTATTGCACACTAATTGTTTCGACCACACTACTGACATTTAATGCGAAGAATCTAAGTCAAAAAACAAATGCATCATGCCGTAATAGACCATTCGAGTTTTTTTCCAAAATATGATTTTTAGTGTACTTGGGTGTTAAATATTTAGATTTTCATGATCTTTTTGATATAAAACAATAGGCTGAGGGAACTATGATAATGCTACATTGTTTAAAGAAGCTTCCAGTACGAAATAAACACTTAAAACGACTTAAAATTAGGTTTTTACAGCAAAATCATCAAAAAGTAACGAAATTTTTCAAAAAGTGACGAAAACTGATATAAAAAAAAAATATAATAAATTTAATGTTTTATTGCATGCTAATTGTTTCGACCACACTACTGACAATTAATGCGAAGTATCGAAGTCTTAACATAAATACATCTTGCCGTAATATACCATTCAAGTTTTTTTTAAAAAAAATGATTTTTAGTGTACTTGGGTGTTAAATATTTAGATTTTCTTGATCTTTTTGATATAAAACAATAGGCTGAGGGAACTATGATAATGCTACATTGTTTAAAGAAACTTCCAGTACGAATTAAACACTTAAAACGACTTAAAATTAGGTTTTTACTGCAAAATCATCAAAAAGTAACGAAATTTTTCAAAAAGTGACAAAAACTGATATAAAAAAAAAATACAATAAATTTAATGTTTTATTGCAGGCTAATTGTTTCGACCACACTACTGACATTTAATGCGAAGAATCTAAGTCAAAAAACAAATGCATCATGCCGTAATAGACCATTCGAGTTTTTTTCAAAAAAATGATTTTTAGTGTACTTGGGTGTTAAATATTTAGATTTTCATGATCTTTTTGATATAAAACAATAGGCTGAGGGAACTATGATAATGCTACATTGTTGAAAGAAGCTTCCAGTACGAAATAAACACTTAAAATGAGGTTTTTACTGCAAAATCATCAAAAAGTAACGAAATTTTTCAAAAAGTGACGAAAACTGATATAAAAAAAAATATAATAAATTTAATGTTTTATTGCATGCTAATTGTTTCGACCACACTACTGACAATTAATGCGAAGTATCGAAGTCTTAACATAAATACATCTTGCCGTAATATACCATTCAAGTTTTTTTTAAAAAAAATGATTTTTAGTGTACTTGGGTGTTAAATATTTAGATTTTCTTGATCTTTTTGATATAAAACAATAGGCTGAGGGAACTATGATAATGCTACATTGTTTAAAGAAACTTCCAGTACGAATTAAACACTTAAAACGACTTAAAATTAGGTTTTTACTCCAAAATCATCAAATAGTAACGAAATTTTTCAAAAAGTGACAAAAACTGATATAAAAAAAAAAATACAATAAATTTAATGTTTTATTGCAGGCTAATTGTTTCGACCACACTACTGACATTTAATGCGAAGAATCTAAGTCAAAAAACAAATGCATCATGCCGTAATAGACCATTCGAGTTTTTTTCAAAAAAATGATTTTTAGTGTACTTGGGTGTTAAATATTTAGATTTTCATGATCTTTTTGATATAAAACAATAGGCTGAGGGAACTATGATAATGCTAGATTGTTGAAAGAAGCTTCCAGTACGAAATAAACACTTAAAATGATGTTTTTACTGCAAAATCATCAAAAAGTAACGAAATTTTTCAAAAAGTGACGAAAACTGATATAAAAAAAAAATATAATAAATTTAATGTTTTATTGCATGCTAATTGTTTCGACCACACTACTGACAATTAATGCGAAGTATTGAAGTCTTAACATAAATACATCTTGCCGTAATATACCATTCAAGTTTTTTTTAAAAAAAATGATTTTTAGTGTACTTGGGTGTTAAATATTTAGATTTTCTTGATCTTTTTGATATAAAACAATACGCTGAGGGAACTATGATAATGCTACATTGTTTAAAGAAACTTCCAGTACGAAATAAACACTTAAAACGACTTAAAATGAGTTTTTACTGCAAAATCATCAAAAAGTAACGACATTTTTCAAAAAGTGACGAAAACTGATATAAAAAAAAAAATACAATAAATTTAATGTTATATTGCATGCTAATTGTTTCGACCACACTACTGACATTTAATGCGAAGAATCTAAGTCAAAAAACAAATGCATCATGCCGTAATAGACCATTCGAGTTTTTTTCAAAAAAATGATTCTTAGTGTACTTGGGTGTTAAATATTTAGATTTTCATGATCTTTTTGATATAAAACAATAGGCTGAGGGAACTATGATAATGCTACATTGTTTAAAGAAGCTTCCAGTACGAAATAAACACTTAAACGACTTAAAATTAGGTTTTTACAGCAAAATCATCAAAAAGTAACGAAATTTTTCAAAAAGTGACGAAAACTGATATAAAAAAAATATATAATAAATTTAATGTTTTATTGCACACTAATTGTTTCGACCACACTACTGACATTTAATGCGAAGAATCTAAGTCAAAAAACAAATGCATCATGCCGTAATAGACCATTCGAGTTTTTTTAAAAAAAATGATTTTTAGTGTACTTGGGTGTTAAATATTTAGATGTTCATGATCTTTTTGATATAAAACAATAGGCTGAGGGAACTATGATAATGCTACATTGTTTAAAGAAATTTCCAGTACGAAATAAACACTTAAAACGACATAAAATTAGGTTTTTACTGCAAAATCATCAAAAAGTAACGAAATTTTTCAAAAAGTGACGAAAACTGATATAAAAAAAAAAATATAATAAATTTAATGTTTTATTGCATGCTAATTGTTTCGACCACACTACTGACATTTAATGCGAAGAATCTAAGTCAAAAACAAATGCATCATGCCGTAATAGACCATTCAAGTTTTTTTAAAAAAAATGATTTTTAGTGTACTTGGGTGTTAAATATTTAGATTTTCATGATCTTTTTGATATAAAACAATAGGCTGAGGGAACTATGATAATGCTACATTGTTTAAAGAAGCTTCCAGTACGAAATAAACACTTAAAACGACTTAAAATTAGGTTTTTACTGCAAAATCATCAAAAAGTAACGAAATTTTTCAAAAAGTGACGAAAACTGATATAAAAAAAAAATACAATAAATTTAATGTTTTATTGCAGGCTAATTGTTTCGACCACACTACTGACATTTAATGCGAAGAATCTAAGTCAAAAAACAAATGCATCATGCCGTAATAGACCATTCGAGTTTTTTTCAAAAAAATGATTTTTAGTGTACTTGGGTGTTAAATATTTAGATTTTCATGATCTTTTTGATATAAAACAATAGGCTGAGGGAACTATGATAATGCTACATTGTTTAAAGAAGCTTCCAGTACGAAATAAACACTTAAAACGACTTAATAGGTTTTTACTGCAAAATCATCAAAAAGTAACGAAATTTTTCAAAAAGTGACGAAAACTGATATAAAAAAAAAATATAATAAATTTAATGTTTTATTGCATGCTAATTGTTTCGACCACACTACTGACATTAATGCGAAGTATTGAAGTCTTAACATAAATACATCTTGCCGTAATATACCATTCAAGTTTTTTTTAAAAAAAATGATTTTTAGTGTACTTGGGTGTTAAATATTTAGATTTTCTTGATCTTTTTGATATAAAACAATACGCTGAGGGAACTATGATAATGCTACATTGTTTAAAGAAACTTCCAGTACGAAATAAACACTTAAAACGACTTAAATTAGGTTTTTACTGCAAAATCATCAAAAAGTAACGAAATTTTTCAAAAAGTGACGAAAACTGATATAAAAAAAAAATATAATAAATTTAATGTTTTATTGCATGCTAATTGTTTCGACCACACTACTGACATTTAATGCGAAGTATTGAAGTCAAAAAACAAATGCATCATGCCGTAATAGACCATTCGAGTTTTTTTAAAAAAAATGATTTTTAGTGTACTTGGGTGTTAAATATTTAGATTTTCATGATCTTTTTGATATAAAACAATAGGCTGAGGGAACTATGATAATGCTACATTGTTTAAAGAAGCTTCCAGTACGAAATAAACACTTAAACGACTTAAAATTAGGTTTTTACTGCAAAATCATCAAAAAGTAACGAAATTTTTCAAAAAGTGACGAAAACTGATATAAAAAAAAAATATAATAAATTTAATGTTTTATTGCAGCTAATTGTTTCGACCACACTACTGACATTTAATGCGAAGAATCTAAGTCAAAAAACAAATGCATCATGCCGTAATAGACCATTCGAGTTTTTTTCAAAAAAATGATTTTTAGTGTACTTGGGTGTTAAATATTTAGATTTTCATGATCTTTTTGATATAAAACAATAGGCTGAGGGAACTATGATAATGCTACATTGTTTAAAGAAGCTTCCAGTACGAAATAAACACTTAAAATGAAGTTTTTACTGCAAAATCATCAAAAAGTAACGAAATTTTTCAAAAAGTGACGAAAACTGATATAAAAAAAAAATATAATAAATTTAATGTTTTATTGCATGCTAATTGTTTCGACCACACTACTGACAATTAATGCGAAGTATTGAAGTCTTAACATAAATACATCTTGCCGTAATATACCATTCAAGTTTTTTTAAAAAAATGATTTTTAGTGTACTTGGGTGTTAAATATTTAGATTTTCATTGATCTTTTTGATATAAAACAATAGGCTGAGGGAACTATGATAATGCTACATTGTTTAAAGAAGCTTCCAGTACGAAATAAACACTTAAACGACTTAAAATTAGGTTTTTACTGCAAAATCATCAAAAAGTAACGAAATTTTTCAAAAAGTGACGAAAACTGATATAAAAAAAAAATATAATAAATTTAATGTTTTATTGCATGCTAATTGTTTCGACCACACTACTGACAATTAATGCGAAGTATCTGAAGTCTTAACATAAATACATCTTGCCGTAATATACCATTCAAGTTTTTTTTAAAAAAAATGATTTTTAGTGTACTTGGGTGTTAAATATTTAGATTTTCTTGATCTTTTTGATATAAAACAATAGGCTGAGGGAACTATGATAATGCTACATTGTTTAAAGAAACTTCCAGTACGAAATAACACTAAACGACTTAAAATTAGGTTTTTACTGCAAAATCATCAAAAAGTAACGAAATTTTTCAAAAAGTGACGAAAACTGATATAAAAAAAAAATACAATAAATTTAATGTTTTATTGCAGGCTAATTGTTTCGACCACACTACTGACATTTAATGCGAAGTAATCTAAGTCAAAAACAAATGCATCATGCCGTAATAGACCATTCGAGTTTTTTTCAAAAAAATGATTTTTAGTGTACTTGGGTGTTAAATATTTAGATTTTCATGATCTTTTTGATATAAAACAATAGGCTGAGGGAACTATGATAATGCTACATTGTTTAAAGAAGCTTCCAGTACGAAATAAACACTTAAACGACTTAAAATGAGGTTTTTACTGCAAAATCATCAAAAAGTAACGAAATTTTTCAAAAAGTGACGAAAACTGATATAAAAAAAAATATAATAAATTTAATGTTTTATTGCATGCTAATTGTTTCGACCACACTACTGACAATTAATGCGAAGAATCGAAGTCAAAAAACAAATGCATCATTGCCGTAATAGACCATTCAAGTTTTTTTTAAAAAAATGATTTTTAGTGTACTTGGGTGTTAAATATTTAGATTTTCTTGATCTTTTTGATATAAAACAATAGGCTGAGGGAACTATGATAATGCTACATTGTTTAAAGAAGCTTCCAGTACGAAATAAACACTTAAAACGACTTAAAATTAGGTTTTTACAGCAAAATCATCAAAAAGTAACGAAATTTTTCAAAAAGTGACGAAAACTGATATAAAAAAAATATATAATAAATTTAATGTTTTATTGCACACTAATTGTTTCGACCACACTACTGACATTTAATGCGAAGAATCTAAGTCAAAAACAAATGCATCATGCCGTAATAGACCATTCGAGTTTTTTTCAAAAAAATGATTTTTAGTGTACTTGGGTGTTAAATATTTAGATTTTCATGATCTTTTTGATATAAAACAATAGGCTGAGGGAACTATGATAATGCTACATTGTTTAAAGAAGCTTCCAGTACGAAATAAACACTTAAAATGAGGTTTTTACTGCAAAATCATCAAAAAGTAACGAAATTTTTCAAAAAGTGACGAAAACTGATATAAAAAAAAAATATAATAAATTTAATGTTTTATTGCATGCTAATTGTTTCGACCACACTACTGACAATTAATGCGAAGTATTGAAGTCTTAACATAAATACATCTTGCCGTAATATACCATTCAAGTTTTTTTTAAAAAAATGATTTTTAGTGTACTTGGGTGTTAAATATTTAGATTTTCTTGATCTTTTTGATATAAAACAATACGCTGAGGGAACTATGATAATGCTACATTGTTTAAAGAAACTTCCAGTACGAAATAAACACTTAAAACGACTTAAAATTAGGTTTTTACTGCAAAATCATCAAAAAGTAACGAAATTTTTCAAAAAGTGACGAAAACTGATATAAAAAAAAAATATAATAAATTTAATGTTTATTGCATGCTAATTGTTTCGACCACACTACTGACATTTAATGCGAAGAATCTAAGTCAAAAAACAAATGCATCATGCCGTAATAGACCATTCGAGTTTTTTTCAAAAAAATGATTCTTAGTGTACTTGGGTGTTAAATATTTAGATTTTCATGATCTTTTTGATATAAAACAATAGGCTGAGGGAACTATGATAATGCTACATTGTTTAAAGAAGCTTCCAGTACGAAATAAACACTTAAACGACTTAAAATTAGGTTTTTACTGCAAAATCATCAAAAAGTAACGAAATTTTTCAAAAAGTGACGAAAACTGATATAAAAAAAAATATAATAAATTTAATGTTTTATTGCACACTAATTGTTTCGACCACACTACTGACATTTAATGCGAAGAATCTAAGTCAAAAAACAAATGCATCATGCCGTAATAGACCATTCGAGTTTTTTTAAAAAAAATGATTTTAGTGTACTTGGGTGTTAAATATTTAGATTTTCATGATCTTTTTGATATAAAACAATAGGCTGAGGGAACTATGATAATGCTACATTGTTTAAAGAAATTTCCAGTACGAAATAAACACTTAAAACGACTTAAAATTAGGTTTTTACTGCAAAATCATCAAAAAGTAACGAAATTTTTCAAAAAGTGACGAAAACTGATATAAAAAAAAAATAAAATAAATTTAATGTTTTATTGCAGCTAATTGTTTCGACCACACTACTGACATTTAATGCGAAGAATCTAAGTCAAAAAACAAATGCATCATGCCGTAATAGACCATTCGAGTTTTTTTAAAAAAAATGATTTTTAGTGTACTTGGGTGTTAAATATTTAGATTTTCATGATCTTTTTGATATAAAACAATAGGCTGAGGGAACTATGATAATGCTACATTGTTTAAAGAAGCTTCCAGTACGAAATAAACACTTAAAATGAAGTTTTTACTGCAAAATCATCAAAAAGTAACGAAATTTTTCAAAAAGTGACGAAAACTGATATAAAAAAAAAATATAATAAATTTAATGTTTTATTGCATGCTAATTGTTTCGACCACACTACTGACAATTAATGCGAAGTATTGAAGTCTAAACATAAATACATCTTGCCGTAATATACCATTCAAGTTTTTTTTAAAAAAAATGATTTTTAGTGTACTTGGGTGTTAAATATTTAGATTTTCTTGATCTTTTTGATATAAAACAATAGGCTGAGGGAACTATGATAATGCTACATTGTTTAAAGAAGCTTCCAGTACGAAATAAACACTTAAAACGACTTAAAATTAGGTTTTTACTGCAAAATCATCAAAAAGTAACGAAATTTTTCAAAAAGTGACGAAAACTGATATAAAAAAAAATATAATAAATTTAATGTTTTATTGCATGCTAATTGTTTCGACCACACTACTGACAATTAATGCGAAGTATTGAAGTCTTAACATAAATACATCTTGCCGTAATATACCATTCAAGTTTTTTTAAAAAAAATGATTTTTAGTGTACTTGGGTGTTAAATATTTAGATTTTCTTGATCTTTTTGATATAAAACAATACGCTGAGGGAACTATGATAATGCTACATTGTTTAAAGAAACTTCCAGTACGAAATAAATACTTAAAATGAAGTTTTTACTGCAAAATCATCAAAAAGTAACGACATTTTTCAAAAAGTGACGAAAACTGATATAAAAAAAAAATACAATAAATTTAATGTTATATTGCATGCTAATTGTTTCGACCACACTACTGACATTTAATGCGAAGTATTGAAGTCAAAAAACAAATGCATCATGCCGTAATAGACCATTCGAGTTTTTTTCAAAAAAATGATTCTTAGTGTACTTGGGTGTTAAATATTTAGATTTTCATGATCTTTTTGATATAAAACAATAGGCTGAGGGAACTATGATAATGCTACATTGTTTAAAGAAGCTTCCAGTACGAAATAAACACTTAAAACGACTTAAAATTAGGTTTTTACAGCAAAATCATCAAAAAGTAACGAAATTTTTCAAAAAGTGACGAAAACTGATATAAAAAAAATATATAATAAATTTAATGTTTTATTGCACACTAATTGTTTCGACCACACTACTGACATTTAATGCGAAGAATCTAAGTCAAAAAACAAATGCATCATGCCGTAATAGACCATTCAAGTTTTTTTAAAAAAAATGATTTTTAGTGTACTTGGGTGTTAAATATTTAGATTTTCATGATCTTTTTGATATAAAACAATAGGCTGAGGGAACTATGATAATGCTACATTGTTTAAAGAAGCTTCCAGTACGAAATAAACTACTTAAAATGAGGTTTTTACTGCAAAATCATCAAAAAGTAACGAAATTTTTCAAAAAGTGACGAAAACTGATATAAAAAAAAAATATAATAAATTTAATGTTTTATTGCATGCTAATTGTTTCGACCACACTACTGACAATTAATGCGAAGTATTGAAGTCTTAACATAAATACATCTTGCCGTAATATACCATTCAAGTTTTTTTTAAAAAAAATGATTTTTAGTGTACTTGGGTGTTAAATATTTAGATTTTCTTGATCTTTTTGATATAAAACAATACGCTGAGGGAACTATGATAATGCTACATTGTTTAAAGAAACTTCCAGTACGAAATAAACACTTAAAACGACTTAAAATTAGGTTTTTACTGCAAAATCATCAAAAAGTAACGAAATTTTTCAAAAAGTGACGAAAACTGATATAAAAAAAAATATAATAAATTTAATGTTTTATTGCATGCTAATTGTTTCGACCACACTACTGACATTAATGCGAAGAATCTAAGTCAAAAACAAATGCATCATGCCGTAATAGACCATTCGAGTTTTTTTAAAAAAAATGATTTTTAGTGTACTTGGGTGTTAAATATTTAGATTTTCATGATCTTTTTGATATAAAACAATAGGCTGAGGGAACTATGATAATGCTACATTGTTTAAAGAAGCTTCCAGTACGAAATAAACTACTTAAAATGAAGTTTTTACTGCAAAATCATCAAAAAGTAACGAAATTTTTCAAAAAGTGACGAAAACTGATATAAAAAAAAATATAATAAATTTAATGTTTTATTGCACACTAATTGTTTCGACCACACTACTGACATTTAATGCGAAGAATCTAAGTCAAAAAACAAATGCATCATGCCGTAATAGACCATTCGAGTTTTTTTCAAAAAAATGATTCTTAGTGTACTTGGGTGTTAAATATTTAGATTTTCATGATCTTTTTGATATAAAACAATAGGCTGAGGGAACTATGATAATGCTACATTGTTTAAAGAAGCTTCCAGTACGAAATAAACACTTAAAACGACTTAAAATTAGGTTTTTACATGCAAAATCATCAAAAAGTAACGAAATTTTTCAAAAAGTGACGAAAAACTGATATAAAAAAAAAATATAATAAATTTAATGTTTTATTGCAGCTAATTGTTTCGACCACACTACTGACATTTAATGCGAAGAATCTAAGTCAAAAAACAAATGCATCATGCCGTAATATACCATTCAAGTTTTTTTTAAAAAAATGATTTTTAGTGTACTTGGGTGTTAAATATTTAGATTTTCTTGATCTTTTTGATATAAAACAATACGCTGAGGGAACTATGATAATGCTACATTGTTTAAAGAAGCTTCCAGTACGAAATAAACACTTAAAAAATAAATAGGTTTTTACTGCAAAATCATCAAAAAGTAACGAAATTTTTCAAAAAGTGACGAAAACTGATATAAAAAAAAAATATAATAAATTTAATGTTTTATTGCATGCTAATTGTTTCGACCACACTACTGACAATTAATGCGAAGAATCTAAGTCTAAACATAAATGCATCATGCCGTAATAGACCATTCAAGTTTTTTTAAAAAAAATGATTTTAGTGTACTTGGGTGTTAAATATTTAGATTTTCATGATCTTTTTGATATAAAACAATAGGCTGAGGGAACTATGATAATGCTACATTGTTTAAAGAAGCTTCCAGTACGAATAAACACTTAAACGACTTAAAATGAGGTTTTTACTGCAAAATCATCAAAAAGTAACGAAATTTTTCAAAAAGTGACGAAAACTGATATAAAAAAAAATATAATAAATTTAATGTTTTATTGCATGCTAATTGTTTCGACCACACTACTGACAATTAATGCGAAGTATTGAAGTCTAACATAAATACATCTTGCCGTAATATACCATTCAAGTTTTTTTTAAAAAAATGATTTTTAGTGTACTTGGGTGTTAAATATTTAGATTTTCTTGATCTTTTTGATATAAAACAATACGCTGAGGGAACTATGATAATGCTACATTGTTTAAAGAAACTTCCAGTACGAAATAAACACTTAAAACGACTTAAAATTAGGTTTTTACTGCAAAATTATCAAAAAGTAACGAAATTTTTCAAAAAGTGACGAAAACTAATATAAAAAAAATATAATAAATTTAATGTTTTATTGCATGCTAATTGTTTCGACCACACTACTGACAATTAATGCGAAGTATTGAAGTCTTAACATAAATACATCTTGCCGTAATATACCATTCAAGTTTTTTTTAAAAAAAATGATTTTTAGTGTACTTGGGTGTTAAATATTTAGATTTTCTTGATCTTTTTGATATAAAACAATACGCTGAGGGAACTATGATAATGCTACATTGTTTAAAGAAACTTCCAGTACGAAATAAATACTTAAAATGAAGTTTTTACTGCAAAATCATCAAAAAGTAACGACATTTTTCAAAAAGTGACGAAAACTGATATAAAAAAAAAAATACAATAAATTTAATGTTATATTGCATGCTAATTGTTTCGACCACACTACTGACATTTAATGCGAAGTATTGAAGTCAAAAAACAAATGCATCATGCCGTAATAGACCATTCGAGTTTTTTTCAAAAAAATGATTCTTAGTGTACTTGGGTGTTAAATATTTAGATTTTCATGATCTTTTTGATATAAAACAATAGGCTGAGGGAACTATGATAATGCTACATTGTTTAAAGAAGCTTCCAGTACGAAATAAACACTTAAAACGACTTAAAATTAGGTTTTTACAGCAAAATCATCAAAAAGTAACGAAATTTTTCAAAAAGTGACGAAAACTGATATAAAAAAAATATATAATAAATTTAATGTTTTATTGCACACTAATTGTTTCGACCACACTACTGACATTTAATGCGAAGAATCTAAGTCAAAAAACAAATGCATCTTGCCGTAATATACCATTCAAGTTTTTTTTAAAAAAAATGATTTTTAGTGTACTTGGGTGTTAAATATTTAGATTTTCTTGATCTTTTTGATATAAAACAATACGCTGAGGGAACTATGATAATGCTACATTGTTTAAAGAAACTTCCAGTACGAAATAAATACTTAAAATTAGGTTTTTACTGCAAAATCATCAAAAAGTAACGAAATTTTTCAAAAAGTGACGAAAACTTATATAAAAAAAAAAAATAAAAAATTTAATGTTTTATTGCATGCTAATTGTTTCGACCACACTACTGACAATTAATGCGAAGTATTGAAGTCTTAACATAAATACATCTTGCCGTAATATACCATTCAAGTTTTTTTTAAAAAAAATGATTTTTAGTGTACTTGGGTGTTAAATATTTAGATTTTCTTGATCTTTTTGATATAAAACAATAGGCTGAGGGAACTATGATAATGCTACATTGTTTAAAGAAGCTTCCAGTACGAAATAAACACTTAAAACGACTTAAAATTAGGTTTTTACAGCAAAATCATCAAAAAGTAACGAAATTTTTCAAAAAGTGACGAAAACTGATATAAAAAAAATATATAATAAATTTAATGTTTTATTGCACACTAATTGTTTCGACCACACTACTGACATTTAATGCGAAGAATCTAAGTCAAAAAACAAATGCATCATGCCATAATAGACCATTCGAGTTTTTTTAAAAAAAATGATTTTTAGTGTACTTGGGTGTTAAATATTTGGATCTTCATGATTTTTTGATATAAAACATTAGGCTGATGGATCTATGGTAATGCTAAATTGGTTTAAAGAAGCTTCCAGTACGAAATAAACACTTAAAATGAAGTTTTTACTGCAAAATCATCAAAAAGTAACGAAATTTTTCAAAAAGTGACGAAAACTAATATAAAAAAAAATATAATAAATTTAATGTTTTATTGCACACTAATTGTTTCGACCTCACTACTGACATTTAATGCGAAGAATCTAAGTCAAAAAACAAATGCATCATGCCGTAATAGACCATTCGAGTTTTTTTCAAAAAAATGATTCTTAGTGTACTTGGGTGTTAAATATTTAGATTTTCTTGATCTTTTTGATATAAAACAATAGGCTGAGGGAACTATGATAATGCTACATTGTTTAAAGAAATTTCCAGTACGAAATAAACACTTAAAACGACTTAAAATTAGGTTTTTACTGCAAAATCATCAAAAAGTAACGAAATTTTTCAAAAAGTGTTAAAAACTGATATAAAAAAAAAAATACAATAAATTTAATGTTTTATTGCAGGCTAATTGTTTCGACCACACTACTGACATTTAATGCGAAGAATCTAAGTCAAAAAACAAATGCATCATGCCGTAATAGACCATTCGAGTTTTTTTCAAAAAAATGATTTTTAGTGTACTTGGGTGTTAAATATTTAGATTTTCATGATCTTTTTGATATAAAACAATAGGCTGAGGGAACTATGATAATGCTACATTGTTTAAAGAAGCTTCCAGTACGAAATAACACTTAAAATGAAGTTTTTACTGCAAAATCATCAAAAAGTAACGAAATTTTTCAAAAAGTGACGAAAACTGATATAAAAAAAAAATATAATAAATTTAATGTTTTATTGCATGCTAATTGTTTCGACCACACTACTGACAATTAATGCGAAGTATTGAAGTCTTAACATAAATACATCTTGCCGTAATATACCATTCAAGTTTTTTTTAAAAAAAAATGATTTTTAGTGTACTTGGGTGTTAAATATTTAGATTTTCTTGATCTTTTTGATATAAACAATACGCTGAGGAAACTATGATAATGCTACATTGTTTAAAGAAACTTCCAGTACGAAATAAACACTTAAAACGACTTAAAATTAGGTTTTTACTGCAAAATTATCAAAAAGTAACGAAATTTTTCAAAAAGTGACGAAAACTAATATAAAAAAAAATATAATAAATTTAATGTTTTATTGCATGCTAATTGTTTCGACCACACTACTGACAATTAATGCGAAGTATTGAAGTCTTAACATAAATACATCTTGCCGTAATATACCATTCAAGTTTTTTTTAAAAAAAATGATTTTTAGTGTACTTGGGTGTTAAATATTTAGATTTTCTTGATCTTTTTGATATAAAACAATACGCTGAGGGAACTATGATAATGCTACATTGTTTAAAGAAACTTCCAGTACGAAATAAATACTTAAAATGAAGTTTTTACTGCAAAATCATCAAAAAGTAACGACATTTTTCAAAAATTGACGAAAACTGATATAAAAAAAAAAATACAATAAATTTAATGTTATATTGCATGCTAATTGTTTCGACCACACTACTGACATTTAATGCGAAGAATCTAAGTCAAAAAACAAATGCATCATGCCGTAATAGACCATTCGAGTTTTTTTCAAAAAAATGATTCTTAGTGTACTTGGGTGTTAAATATTTAGATTTTCATGATCTTTTTGATATAAAACAATAGGCTGAGGGAACTATGATAATGCTACATTGTTTAAAGAAGCTTCCAGTACGAAATAAACACTTAAAATGAAGTTTTTACTGCAAAATCATCAAAAAGTAACGAAATTTTTCAAAAAGTGACGAAAACTGATATAAAAAAAAAATATAATAAATTTAATGTTTTATTGCATGCTAATTGTTTCGACCACACTACTGACAATTAATGCGAAGTATTGAAGTCTTAACATAAATACATCTTGCCGTAATATACCATTCAAGTTTTTTTTTAAAAAAATGATTTTTAGTGTACTTGGGTGTTAAATATTTAGATTTTCTTGATCTTTTTGATATAAAACAATACGCTGAGGGAACTATGATAATGCTACATTGTTTAAAGAAACTTCCAGTACGAAATAAACACTTAAAACGACTTAAAATTAGGTTTTTACTGCAAAATTATCAAAAAGTAACGAAATTTTTCAAAAAGTGACGAAAACTAATATAAAAAAAAATATAATAAATTTAATGTTTTATTGCATGCTAATTGTTTCGACCACACTACTGACAATTAATGCGAAGTATTGAAGTCTTAACATAAATACATCTTGCCGTAATATACCATTCAAGTTTTTTTTAAAAAAAATGATTTTTAGTGTACTTGGGTGTTAAATATTTAGATTTTCTTGATCTTTTTGATATAAAACAATACGCTGAGGGAACTATGATAATGCTATATTGTTTAAAGAAACTTCCAGTACGAAATAAATACTTAAAATGAAGTTTTTACTGCAAAATCATCAAAAAGTAACGACATTTTTCAAAAAGTGACGAAAACTGATATAAAAAAAAAATACAATAAATTTAATGTTATATTGCATGCTAATTGTTTCGACCACACTACTGACATTTAATGCGAAGAATCTAAGTCAAAAAACAAATGCATCATGCCGTAATAGACCATTCGAGTTTTTTTCAAAAAAATGATTCTTAGTGTACTTGGGTGTTAAATATTTAGATTTTCATGATCTTTTTGATATAAAACAATAGGCTGAGGGAACTATGATAATGCTACATTGTTTAAAGAAGCTTCCAGTACGAAATAAACACTTAAAACGACTTAAAATTAGGTTTTTACAGCAAAATCATCAAAAAGTAACGAAATTTTTCAAAAAGTGACGAAAACTGATATAAAAAAAATATATAATAAATTTAATGTTTTATTGCACACTAATTGTTTCGACCACACTACTGACATTTAATGCGAAGAATCTAAGTCAAAAAACAAATGCATCATGCCATAATAGACCATTCGAGTTTTTTTAAAAAAATGATTTTTAGTGTACTTGGGTGTTAAATATTTGGATCTTCATGATTTTTTGATATAAAACATTAGGCTGATGGATCTATGGTAATGCTAAATTGGTTAAAGAAGCTTCCAGTACGAAATAAACACTTAAAATGAAGTTTTTACTGCAAAATCATCAAAAAGTAACGAAATTTTTCAAAAAGTGACGAAAACTAATATAAAAAAAATATAATAAATTTAATGTTTTATTGCATGCTAATTGTTTCGACCACACTACTGACAATTAATGCGAAGTATTGAAGTCTTAACATAAATACATCTTGCCGTAATATACCATTCAAGTTTTTTTTAAAAAAAATGATTTTTAGTGTACTTGGGTGTTAAATATTTAGATTTTCTTGATCTTTTTGATATAAAACAATACGCTGAGGGAACTATGATAATGCTACATTGTTTAAAGAAACTTCCAGTACGAAATAAATACTTAAAATGAAGTTTTTACTGCAAAATCATCAAAAAGTAACGACATTTTTCAAAAAGTGACGAAAACTGATATAAAAAAAAAATACAATAAATTTAATGTTATATTGCATGCTAATTGTTTCGACCACACTACTGACATTTAATGCGAAGAATCTAAGTCAAAAAACAAATGCATCATGCCGTAATAGACCATTCGAGTTTTTTTCAAAAAAATGATTCTTAGTGTACTTGGGTGTTAAATATTTAGATTTTCATGATCTTTTTGATATAAAACAATAGGCTGAGGGAACTATGATAATGCTACATTGTTTAAAGAAGCTTCCAGTACGAAATAAACACTTAAAACGACTTAAAATTAGGTTTTTACAGCAAAATCATCAAAAAGTAACGAAATTTTTCAAAAAGTGACGAAAACTGATATAAAAAAAATATATAATAAATTTAATGTTTTATTGCACACTAATTGTTTCGACCACACTACTGACATTTAATGCGAAGAATCTAAGTCAAAAAACAAATGCATCATGCCGTAATAGACCATTCGAGTTTTTTTAAAAAAATGATTTTTAGTGTACTTGGGTGTTAAATATTTGGATCTTCATGATTTTTTGATATAAAACATTAGGCTGATGGATCTATGGTAATGCTAAATTGGTTAAAGAAGCTTCCAGTACGAAATAAACACTTAAAATGAAGTTTTTACTGCAAAATCATCAAAAAGTAACGAAATTTTTCAAAAAGTGACGAAAACTAATATAAAAAAAAATATAATAAATTTAATGTTTTATTGCATGCTAATTGTTTCGACCACACTACTGACAATTAATGCGAAGTATTGAAGTCTTAACATAAATACATCTTGCCGTAATATACCATTCAAGTTTTTTTTAAAAAAAATGATTTTTAGTGTACTTGGGTGTTAAATATTTAGATTTTCTTGATCTTTTTGATATAAAACAATACGCTGAGGGAACTATGATAATGCTACATTGTTTAAAGAAACTTCCAGTACGAAATAAATACTTAAAATGAAGTTTTTACTGCAAAATCATCAAAAAGTAACGACATTTTCAAAAAGTGACGAAAACTGATATAAAAAAAAAAATACAATAAATTTAATGTTATATTGCATGCTAATTGTTTCGACCACACTACTGACATTTAATGCGAAGAATCTAAGTCAAAAAACAAATGCATCATGCCGTAATAGACCATTCGAGTTTTTTTCAAAAAAATGATTCTTAGTGTACTTGGGTGTTAAATATTTAGATTTTCATGATCTTTTTGATATAAAACAATAGGCTGAGGGAAACTATGATAATGCTACATTGTTTATAAAGAAGCTTCCAGTACGAAATAAACACTTAAAAACGACTTAAAATTAGGTTTTTACAGCAAAATCATCAAAAAGTAACGAAATTTTTCAAAAAGTGACGAAAAACTGATATAAAAAAAATATATAATAAATTTAATGTTTTATTGCACACTAATTGTTTCGACCACACTACTGACATTTAATGCGAAGAATCTAAGTCAAAAAACAAATGCATCATGCCGTAATAGACCATTCGAGTTTTTTTCAAAAAAATGATTTTTAGTGTACTTGGGTGTTAAATATTAGATTTTCATGATCTTTTTGATATAAAACAATAGGCTGAGGGAACTATGATAATGCTACATTGTTTAAAGAAGCTTCCAGTACGAAATAAACACTTAAAATGAAGTTTTTACTGCAAAATCATCAAAAAGTAACGAAATTTTTCAAAAAGTGACGAAAACTGATATAAAAAAAAATATAATAAATTTAATGTTTATTGCATGCTAATTGTTTCGACCACACTACTGACAATTAATGCGAAGTATTGAAGTCTTAACATAAATACATCTGCCGTAATATACCATTCAAGTTTTTTTTTAAAAAAATGATTTTTAGTGTACTTGGGTGTTAAATATTTAGATTTTCTTGATCTTTTTGATATAAAACAATACGCTGAGGGAACTATGATAATGCTACATTGTTTAAAGAAACTTCCAGTACGAATAAACACTTAAACGACTTAAAATTAGGTTTTTACTGCAAAATTATCAAAAAGTAACGAAATTTTTCAAAAAGTGACGAAAACTAATATAAAAAAAAATATAATAAATTTATGTTTTATGTGCATGCTAATGTTTCGACCACATACTGACAATTAATGCGAAGTATTGAAGTCTTAACATAAATACATCTTGCCGTAATATACCATTCAAGTTTTTTTAAAAAAAATGATTTTTAGTGTACTTGGGTGTTAAATATTTAGATTTTCATGATCTTTTTGATATAAAACAATAGGCTGAGGGAACTATGATAATGCTACATTGTTTAAAGAAGCTTCCAGTACGAATAAACACTTAAACGACTTAAAATTAGGTTTTTACTGCAAAATCATCAAAAAGTAACGAAATTTTTCAAAAGTGACGAAAACTGATATAAAAAAAATATAATAAATTTAATGTTTTATTGCACACTAATTGTTTCGACCACACTACTGACATTTAATGCGAAGATTAAGTCAAAAACAATGCATCATGCCGTAATAGACCATTCGATTTTTTTAAAAAAATGATTTTTAGTGTACTTGGGTGTTAAATATTTAGATTTTCATGATCTTTTTGATATAAAACAATAGCTGAGGGAACTATGATAATGCTACATTGTTTAAAGAAGCTTCCAGTACGAAATAAACACTTAAAATGAAGTTTTTACTGCAAAATCATCAAAAAGTAACGAATTTTTCAAAAAGTGACGAAAACTGATATAAAAAAAAATATAATAAATTTAATGTTTTATTGCACACTAATTGTTTCGACCACACTACTGACATTTAATGCGAAGAATCTAAGTCAAAAAAACAATGCATCATGCCGTAATAGACCATTCGAGTTTTTTTCAAAAAAATGATTTTTAGTGTACTTGGGTGTTAAATATTTAGATTTTCATGATCTTTTTGATATAAAACAATAGGCTGAGGGAACTATGATAATGCTACATTGTTTAAAGAAGCTTCCAGTACGAAATAAACACTTAAAACGACTTAAAATAGTTTTTTACGCACAATCATCAAAAAGTAACGAAATTTTTCAAAAAGTGACGAAAACTGATATAAAAAAAAAATATAATAAATTTAATGTTTTATTGCACACTAATTGTTTCGACCACACTACTGACATTTAATGCGAAGAATCTAAGTCAAAAAAAATGCATCATGCCGTAATAGACCATTCGAGTTTTTTTAAAAAAAATGATTTTTAGTGTACTTGGTGTTAAATATTTAGATCTTCTTCATTTTTTTTTTATATAAAACAATAGGCTGAGGGAACTATGATAATGCTACATTGTTTAAAGAAGCTTCCAGTACGAACTAAACACTTAAATGAAGTTTTTACTGCAAAATCATCAAAAAGTAACGAAATTTTCAAAAAGTGACGAAAACTAATATAAAAAAAAATATAATAAATTTAATGTTTTATTGCATGCTAATTGTTTCGACCACACTACTGACATTAATGCGAAGTATTGAAGTC